>NC_091487.1:41754883-41914945 GCF_947461875.1 Haliaeetus albicilla
GCTAAGAGGGTCAGAAATGTTCTGATTTTTTCTCAGACCTTGAACAAACAGGAGCTTTGTTTCTCCAGCTGTTTTGTCCACAGAAGCAGGTTGTGCCTCCATAAGTCTCTGTTATGTGCCAGCAGTGGATACAGAGACCAACAAGGAGGTCAGAAAATGTGGTGATTCCTTCAGTACCTCTCTCCCTGTTTACGCAAAGTCTCACTGACCCCTCCTTTGCTTAGGCTCCAAACTGAAAGTTGCTTCTTGGACACAAGCTAGGAAAAAGTCAATAAACCTGCCCTTAGTGAACCATGTGCTTCAAAGGAGAATATATTGAAATACATTGGAACTATTAGACAAAGCATATCGATTTTAAAGAATGTAATGAGAATATTGCTTGAAATAGATGTATGTGCTGTATAACTTCGAATGAAATTAATAGAAGAAAAAGATCCTTACTATAAAAAAATGTGTTTCTGCCAAGAAACATCTACAGAAGTCCAGATTATTAGGGACAATCTTATCCAAATATTAATTGTTATGTTGTGAACAAGTAGGAGAACATCGGATTCCAGAGCCATTAAAACATTCTTTCAGAACAGAGCACTTTTTGTCAGTTAATATGAAGGTTGCAATAACAATTTTAGGACAGGATGAAGTCTTGGCAGAAGCAAATGCAGACTTGCAATCTCTTCACTGTGAGAATGTGGCCAGGATGTCAAAGACCTGCTGTGTTTTAGAGCATAAAGAACGGGAAACGTACAAAAAAAAGATATTTCAGGATGCTGCAGAAAGCCTGTGAATAACACGGGAAATGGGACCGGCTGCATGAGTCTCAGGAACCTCCTATACCAAGATTGTTAATGGTTTCTGCAACCTGGAAGCATTTGGGATCTGTTGGTAGGGATGTTCTACTAAGGAAAAGTTAAGCTTTTGGAAATATATGCCAAGATTTCAGACATTTAACTTTGTGATTGTTAGACCTTGCTGGGGTCTAAATCAAGCTCTGACCCCAAGACAGAAAGGGAGAAAAGAAATTTTAAAATTAAAATTAAAAAATTACAGTACACATTCTTGTTTTCCAGGAGAAAAGATTTGACTTGAATGTGACAGCACAAAGCTGGTAAGAGATCTTCTTCTGTTCCTAAAGACTTGGGTTATTGATTTAGATATTGTTTTAGCCACATGGAAATTACACAAGCTGGCATTCTTAGTCTGAAAACTAGAATGTGCTTTTAATAAAACATAAAATACATGCACAGTATATGGTACATAATTAGCCTTAGGAATATTTGGCTTTAATCAATAAATGTTGATAAACATGTATTTATTTTAGCATTATCCCTTCCCTTCTGACCACAGAATATTATTTTTGATCAACGTCAGTCTCTGAAATTCACAAAAAGAACAAAGCTGACTAAAAAAGCAGAATAGACAGGAGTAAACATTAAACTTGATCAGAATTTATGAACATTTATTTTTTCTTAACTGGCAATACACAGTAGCAATAACTTGGTATTCTGTTAAGTCCAGTTATACTGTATATTGAGTAGGAATTAAGTTAGACAATGTGGCTAGTGATTTGACATTTATAGACATGCTCTTTAATACTCATCAGTAAACATGAAGATGTTTCATGTTATCCATAGCTATATGTAACACACACAACTGTGCAAACTGATCTTTTTGTGTGTGTGCCTGATGAGGAAATAAAAGGGAAAGATAATTTAATTTTGAATTCAAACAGAGCTTTCTATCATTCATTTCAGAAAGGCCAGTGATCAATGACAAGAGGAAAACCAGTGTTATTCCAGGACAGGAAAAATGCTTCCCTCTTACTTATTTTACTTCCAGAGAACTTTAAAAGCAGTTTGTATCTTGATTTACAATGAAAACTGGCTTTTGCAGCTCCACCTAACTCAATTTCCCTTGCATGTCTTCATTTACAAATACAGATGTAATAATTTGACTGATTTTATCCAAATCTGATGATGGAGAAATCTCATAAATAAATTTCACTACTAGTTTCATTAAAATTATGGACCCAGTAGAAGAGAGAAGTTCTGTCACTGAAAGAAAAAGCAAAACCCTGCCATTTTACAATGCCTGGCCAGGGCTAGCTGGCCAGCCAGGGAGTCCACGGGTAGCTCTGGCCTGAAGACACCATGCCAGATCTCTTGCCCATTGAAGTCTTGTAGGCACGGGGCAAGAAGTGACAGGAGGGAGGAGGTTAGTGAGCAGAAGAGCACAAAAGGCCGGGGTAATAAGCTACAACTACAACAGTGGCGTTTTAAGGAATGACTTATTAAATTTCAAAATTGATGCAAATGGATTCTTCCTCTGAGGAATATTATGGTTTATAACTTTTGAGTCAAGGTTGACGTGAAATACAACTGCCAGCATTGACCTGTGAGACAGCTTGTGCAAGTGCAGACAGATCAGAGCAGTGGGGGTGAAATCCTGCCCCACTAAACTCAGTGACCCATCTCCATCCATCCAGGGGCTGGATGTCACCAAGGTCATGCCTCCAGCGAGCAGGGTTACCCGGCCACCCATGCCTGGCAGGTGGGTGGATGGGTTTCCTCCCCAGCGGTGCTCACCGCTAGAGGGGGATGCCTTCCCACTCGAGTTCCTCAACACAAGAATTTCCCTTCACCTTGGAACCCTCAACATTTGAAAATCAGGTTTTATTCTAGATTTAGAATGAGAAAATATCCCATGAAATAGGAAAAATACACACACTTTGGACCATTTCCACAGATTTTCTAAACTTAACAATTCTTTTAGTTTTAGAATATTCATTTAAATGTTTTGTTTCATTTGTAAATACTGTACATTGTTTCTTCATCAATTAGTAGTAGCATGGTATAATGCCACTGGTTAAGCTTACTAACTGAAATAAGTTTTCTTACTTTTAAAAGTAGTCAGAATATTCTTGTTCCTGTCACATTGCCTCACCATGTTTGAAGGAAAGGGTGCTGTAAATTATCTTTGATTGAAGTCCTAAGATCAATATGGGTGTGTTAATATGTAAAATATGTGCCTGTTTTTATCTTAGTAATTGTTCATGCCACCAAGACCTGGACATGCGCTTTGGGTTTGACTTATGTTCAGAGGAGATGGCTTTCCTGGGGAAAAGAAAGAGATATGTAGCAAGTGCCCTGAAAAATGTTTTTCACCTACAACAGGATCTGCAGGATCGTGAAGTACGTGTGTGTTGGGGAGGTAGATATTGAATTTCTAGTGCCTTCATGCACTCTTCTAGATGAATGGTCAGCAAAATGGGCCATATGTATCTGTTGTGCAGGTACCAGCTTGTCCATGTGTCTTAAGTACATTTGCTTCTGCTGCCAAGGTTTGTTATTGCAAGAAACACTAGTTGCAGTAATTGTGTCCTTCACAACTGTCAATTTGGAATTTGTCAGATTTGAGGTGTGTTCATCCCTGCCATCCTATGCTGTAACTGGCTTGGTTCAGAAATACTGTATGCAGATTAAATACATTACATAGCAAAGATTTCTTCCCTTGTTCAAATTTTGTCATTTTGTGAGAGTTCAGGATAAACATCTCTGAGTGCTTCTTATAACATCTTCCCTTTCTTGCAGTTTTGAAATTCCTTAAAATAAATACAGTTTACTTCAAAGTAACTTCACGATACTGAGGCATAACAGCATTGATGAGCGTAGCTTAACAACACTGGCTGTGAACTGGGTGTATTTCTTCATGGGGTTAGTATGTGGATTTTCATACAGTAGTAGTAGATGTGTGAAATAAGAAAAAAGTGGCAAAGGAGTAGGACGTGTAGAGAAAATACATTGTTTCCTCCACAGAAAGGTTTCTTCTTGTTCATCATCTGTGCCCCTATTTGCCCTAGAGATGGGCAAGAACCCAGGTTTGGGTTAATCTCTGAACCCATGTTTATCCAAAGGGAAGCAGCAGAAGCAGTCATTGCTTGGTTTTGGAGCCTTTCCTTCTGAAAAGGGACCTGAGCTCTTAGTTCAGGATCTGGGCTTTAATTGCAGTCTGGGATGCGATGTTGAACGCTGTTGGTGTGAATGTCCCATCCTCCTCTGCCCAACAGGTCCCCGTTGTGGCTATCATCACGACAGGTGGAGGACTGAAGTCAATGACAGGACTATACGGCAGCCTCATGGGACTGAAGAAATTAAATCTCCTGGACTGTGTAACATACATCAGTGGGCTGTCCGGCACCACGTGGTAAGCCAGCTTGTGCAGAAGGCTTGACCAGGCCTTTTGAGGGTGACGCCGCTGCAGAGGGGAGCTTCCGAAAGCAGACAAGATCAGATTTTCTTCAAACATCATAGAAACAAAATGTTTCTCAGTAACAGGCCATTAAATATTAGCTTGATCTGATACGCCAATTTTTTATTAGCAATTCTTTACTGTGCTTTTCAACTCCACCTTTGCAGCAGTTAAATATGTATATGACAATTACACCTGTCAAAATGGTTTCTTAGTAGTTATTGTGGATGTAACTGTGGATGCCCATAGCATCATGTCTCTTCCTCTCTCCGCTGATGTCCCAGTTGTTGTTCCCAGTAACTTCTGAGACTGGCTCTGCTTTCTAACTGGTCACGCAAAGAAAACTGCAGGACAGTGCACACTTACCCCTGCAACCTGTCAGTTTGGGAAGGGACTAAGTTCCCCTCGGCAGCATTATTCCCTGCTCACAGGATGTACAACTGCCGAACATCTGACGGTCCTACATAGGGAATGTTGGTAAAATAGAGGATGGTGTTAATATAAAGCATAGTGATACCATAAGATTAACAGTAAGTGATACAAAGCCAAGAGACAGCAGCTGGTGTGAACTGATTTGTGGTTCAAAAAAAAAAAAACAAGCAAAGAAAATTTATGATAATTTTCTGCTCAATTTGTGCTTCAGACATGTACCTATGTTCACACCTGGCAATTTTATCTCTTAAGCTGCTGCCAGTTCTGTTTTAAAAAAAAAAAAAAGAAAAGAACATAGAAAAAGACCCTTATGCTTCAGGGCCATCTTTAAAACAGTCATAGAAACTCTGGAGTGTTCATTCTGCTGGATGGAGCAGCAGAACGAGAGTATGTATGAGCAGAAGTGCATCCCTAAATGTAAACCTCTGCCCCCAAAGGCACAAAATTTCAAGTCTTTTTCTGCTCCTTTTGACTTTTGCTGTCTGTATTATCTTTCTCCAGGACCATGGCCAACTTATACAGAGATGCCTACTGGTCACAGAAGGACCTAGACTCGCATATTGGTGAAGCCCGGAAACAAGCAACCAAATGCAAGATGGGCTGTTTCTCTATGGATCGCATGAAGTACTACAACAAGCAGCTTTGTCAGCGGAAAGAAGAGGGTTACAGGACATCATTTATAGACCTTTGGGGGCTCATGATTGAGTACTTACTAAATGATGGGGTATGATGTATATTCCATTTCTTAGAGAACCATGTATTTTTCTCTTAGTGAATGGAGAGGAAACTAGCCCATCATCTGAGAGAATGTCCCTCAAAACAGAGTGGAGTTCTCCTTGTCAACAAACTCTCAGAATTTTTAATTTCCTTTAATGGTCTGCCTAGGGAGAAATGCATCCTATATGTTAATAAATTAGGTTATGGATGCAGCTATTTGAACTCTGGCTGGTATTTAAATAGAAGCAGAGGCAATCTCAGGCAGTCTGCCTAAGGTGCAGATTATGCATGCAAAAATTGTTCAAGATGCAAAGCAGAGTAATCTCAACAGTGTGAAAACGATCTGAAGCAAGCATGAAACAGCTAGAGTGCTTGGTGATTTGCATCCACTGGCAGGTAACTTGATCTGCAGGAACACTAGAGGCAGGTGCATATTTTACTTTTGCTGAGAAGGACTGCTCAGTCAGTAGCTGGTTTAAGTGATATTAATTTTTACAAGCAATAGCAAAGTTGCTTTTCTATTATTTGAAGTGGTTTCTACCCCTACAGTACAGCAGTCCACTCCCTCTTCTCTCCAGCTGGACCACAGTTCAAGGATGTGTGCTTTGGCACTTGCCAAGCGGGAAGGGAAGAGTGGTTGGGGATTGAACAGAAGTGTCCTCCAGTGGGAACAGAAATGCTGCAGTCGTTCAGCCTTTCATTTGGGTTTATTTATTTATTTATTTTTATATAAGTACATATATATTATCATATATATGTAAACAGAAAATAAATACATACAGAGAGGAATACTAAACAAAGGTATAAACTGAATAGCTGCCTCTCTTTTAATATCACCTGGATGAGGTCCTCCTCACAATCTAGACAAACATCTTTCCCTTGAGCAGTGCTGACTATTGCTATGTAACCATTACCCTCTCCCTAATCTGTCAGAACTAGCTCCTCTTAAATTTGTCAGCAGTTCATGAGATTTTGTGTTTTTTACAAACCTCTTTAATGACAATATGCTTTTCCAGAAAAGAAGGGAAGCTGGGTGGGATGCAAATAATTTGCTACCAAATTCCAGTCCCCTTGCAACACTGGACTGTGATAGCTGTTGTGCACTAAGAAAGGAAACTCAATGCCGACATGCTCAATGGCTTTCTTCAGCCCCAGGAGAGCAAGGACTGCTCACTACGCTCCTCATCCTAAGGGGCAGCTTGCCCTTTCTCCTGCTTGCCAGGGCAGTGCTTTCTAGTATGTACAGACATGTATGCAGAAGTAGTTTTCCCTCTCTGCATCTTTTTGTGAACCCATGCACAAAGTCAGGCTGGACCCTGGGAGACTGGTTTGTCACCGGTGGGTGGGTGCCTGCAATACTCTGTGCAGTGGACCTGCCATGGCATGTCCTGCATGCTGGGGGCAGAGCCACGCGGCTCCTCCAGCACTGGGGCCATCGACCATGCATTGTTTCCATCTCTTCTCACAAAACTGTTTTTCTTCAAAACCAGAAAGACCCCCACAAACTTTCAGAGCAGCAAGAAGCACTGTGTGATGGCCAGAACCCACTGCCCATCTATGTGTCAGTCAGTGTCCGGGACAGCTACAGCACCAATGATTTCAAAGGTAAGGATGATGCTTCAGATCCTGTGGGGCTAAAACTGGCAGCTGAATTCCTGTGATTCACTCTTCTCTGCTGGGCAGCACTTGGAGAAAACAGTCCTGGTGTGTTACTTGCTTTTTGGAGAAATAACCATTACCTCCATGCCTTACAGTTTTAATACAAGAGCTTTTTGAGATCAGCATTTCACTGTCTAGACATACACAGTCAAAATCCTGCCAGAAAGGCCATTTTTGAAATATTATCTGATCCATCTTGAATAAGAAGTACTGGAATTTTCCGAGAATTAAATACTGCTTTTTGTCAATGCCCTGTTATAGTTTCAATATGAAGAAAGACCACATAGTTATGATAAAGTTTGGGAAAGCATCCAACCTACTCCCAACTGAATCTTTTGCTTTGCTCATTGTTTTGGTAATTTTTTTCCATGAGGAGAAGCAGCTGGAGGAGGAGAAGAGGCGGAGAAGAAATTCAGATCGAATTTTTTATGGTTGAGGTGAAAAGATGAACCACTTCTGAGTGAAAAGGAAATTATGGTCCATAATCTTTCTGTCCCGGTCTTTGCTCACACTGCAGTTATATCAGAAATCTGCACTTCACTTGGAGAGGATATACGAGAAAGTCAAAGACTAGTTCTGTCTTCCTTAGTAGCACACATACAGAGTATAACTGGCCTCTTACAAAAAGCTCCCTTCTGAAGGGCGGAGTACCTGTCTTTGTACATAACCAGTTTATTCAAGGGAAGTTAAATTATCTGTACTGATAACAGTGGAAGTATTTTCACCTAGATGTGGCATACGCAAGGGCAGAGTGAAACCTTGCGCACGCAGGAGAACCCTGGACTGGTGCGTGCACATGGGGTGTGTACGAGCTGGAGCCTTGCCGTGCTTGTGCCACCGGCAGCACCGCCATGAGCAGCGTAACTGCCTCCCCATGGTCACAGTGTCTGAGCTCATCTGCCTGGCCCTGCAGGAGGTCACATATAAGCAAGGCTTTGCCAAGGCAGCGTAGCAAACAGAAGTCAGGCCAATGTGTGCCCCTCTCTCCACGCCCGGCTGAGAGCCCTCTTAAGTGTCCCATTGTGGCTGTATTGCAGAGTGGGTGGAGTTCACCCCCTACGAGGTGGGACTTCTGAAGTATGGCGCGTTCATTCGCACAGAGCATTTCGGAAGCGAGTTCTTCATGGGACGCTTGTTAAAAAAGCTCCCCGAATCCCGGATCTGCTACCTTCAAGGTGATGTATTGCGTTGTCTTGGCATGGAGGCACTTTGGAGGGGTGCAATGCTGTTAACCAAAGGGTAGATGTTTCTGGTCTAACATACTGAATGCTGCTATGATATCACCTGCTGGGAAATGGCAATGGGGGGGTAGTTTGTTCAAAAGAGTACAGTAAAAAATCCCACATCTTCAGTTTCTTGTCACTGCCTTGGTCTGCGCAAACTTTTTAACGTTGTGTGCTATAGATGGAATAGATAAGGCTCCTTAATTCTTTCCTTGTAAGGAATAGTTTCCACTTCTTTGGTTATTCTTCCAATTCGTGTCCGAATGCACTCCAACTTAAGAAATTTTGAGACAGCAGGAAACCTGCAGCTGTGCTTCCACTGTGAGGTTTAACTTCAACTCCATGTAGAGAATCCCGTCTACTAAAGATGCAGGCTGCCCAGGATGAAAAATGAGACCAGAAGTGAAGGGTCTCTGAATCTCTCTGGTCAGTCCCTGACTTGTACTGATGGGTGTTTGTAAAAGTAATAATATCCCTTTACCGAGGAGTCAGAATCACTGGCAGGTGAACACAGAGCAGTGTGAGTTCGATTTCAGTCATCTATTCTTACACTTCTGCTGCTTAGAAGCTCCTTGGTTTCAGTAAACATGCTGTGATATTAAATAGTCCATAATCCCAAGGAGTATCTTTAAAATAATACCTCTTGGGCTGGCCCTTTTTACCTGGTCCACTACTGGGGAAATTAATTTTCTACATACTGTACTGGTATCTTGTGCCCCACAGAAAATGAAGAAGTCCAGTTGTGGTAGACTAATTAGAACACATATTTAAATTTACCATGGCAGATGAAATGGTGGCATTGTGTTTTGTCAACAAAGCCACCAGCACCCCTGTGGGGAGGCAGAGAGGGGCAGGCCTGGATGGAAAAGAGTGTACAGTGGAGCAGGAGCCCACTCTGTTTGTGAGCCTTTACATGCTGCAGTGTGAGATTTTCTCTTACAAACCAAATGGCTGAAAAGTCAGTTCATCCCACTGTGAAATAATACAGGGCATATGAAAGCTGATGAAAGTGTGTGCAGAAAAGGAAGCTGGAGTAAGGAAGACAGGGATGGAAAGGATGTTTTTATGATGTCTGCATTATGTGAGCTCTTATTTCCCTTCTTAAGTGAGTGGTTTTTTTCCTTTTACTTCTCTCCCACTCTCCTCTCTCTTTACCATGTGTCAGAGCCATGCGGTGGGTTAGGCACAGAACTGATGGCAGCATGACCTGAACCAGTGCCGTAGAAAGTTAAGAGGAATTTAACAGCCCAAAAGTTTAGAAATATTTGAATTAAGACCATTCAAAAATTAATCCAGGAGGTTAAAATAGAAGGACAAAGGCAGTTTCTTGTTAGAATGTGTCCTTGTGTTCACTAATTTCTTTTACAGGTATGTGGAGCAGTATATTTTCTGTGAACCTATTACAAATATGGGGACTATCCCACAGTTCAGAGGACTTCTGGATGAGGTGGACACAAGACAGAATAGAAGAAGTTGGTGAGAAATTGTTAAGCCTTTCACTTACGGTCACTTAGTCTTCTGGATGCCTTTTGGCATCATCCTGTCAACTATGTTGAAGCCAGCATCATAGGATCCTCCCAAGAGATAGCAACTTCCCCTCCCACCATAAAGACTGAGAGGAAGAGGGTAATCAGGGAAATGCTGCTGTAATTACCAAAGTTACTAAAACCCTACTGATTAAAAGGCTCTGTCCTTAAGAGGAATTTTTACAGGGGTCATGCATTTCTCAGGAAGTGTTTTGGCATTGCTCATTCATACTCAGCCATACAGAACCAAGAACCAGTGGCAGAGAATAAAGTTATTTTTACTGCCTGTGCAGAGAATAAACCTGAATATCAATTGGTTAATCAATATTTCCTGGGTTTATATTCTATTACTCGGTACGGTAATTACTGCACTGGATTCACCTTGGCACAAAGATAAATGAGGCCCAGAGGGTATTTTCTGAAGCAATACAGAAACCATGGTTTTATTGCTAAATCATTTAATATGATAGTAACTATAATTACAGACATCCTGAAAATAAAGAAATACATCTGTGCAATCATGGAAACCACCAAGCCTCTCCTGCTGCATTGTCAGCCACTTGGTCCAGCAAAGCAGGTTGTGATTTCAAAATACCACACCTTGTGCCGTTTCTACTTTTCACCCACATATGTGGCCATGTAGTCACCCTGAAAACTACTTGTAGTTTCTAAATACGAATGTATGCCCCAGGTTTCCCTGGGATGCTCTCACTGTACTGATTAAGCATATGGTCATGTAGCCATGGGTGATTATTGGGTAGAAGCTGTCACAGTTGCAATAGACCCCATGGTGCCCTGTTGTTGCCCATCTGACTGAGTGGGAGCATACGATTCAGCCCCATATTCTCCATGCTTGCCTCTGTTTCATGATATCTTCCTGTGAGGATATGTAACTTTCTGACAGGACATTCTCTGAATTGCTTAGTTCCCTTAAGGTGTCCCTTTTCCAGGACTAAAGACTGCTTCTGATGAACTGTCTTCAGGTCAAAGCTAAAGACCATCAGCAGAACTTTGTCCAGCAGCCACTCCTCTCCTTCAGAATAGTTTTTGTGTGCTTAGTGAATCATCCCAGAACACCCCCTGAGATCTCCTGCACACCAGGACAACCAGAAATGAACATCAATTAACAAACAGTTCACCAATCTTTCTCCCCTCCTCTAGATGAAGACCCAGTGTTGCCTACAAGACCCCACGAGCTGAGGACCCGCATGTACACTCCTCCTGGCCCCCTGTCCAGTGCCCTTCGGGGAGCATTGACTGACCGCTTCTCCGTTGCCCAGCACCACAATTTCCTGAAGGGCTACCAGCTGCATAACAACTACCTGGAGAACAAGCACTTCTGTCGATGGAAAGGTAATGGAGGCTAATATTTAACAGGCATCATTTTCAGGTGGTTTTGGGGTGGGGAATTTAGGAAAGAACCCTGTCAGGCTTGGCAGGGGAAAAAAAAATCTCCTGAAAGGACATTTCTTTTTTGAATGGAGAGAAGAGACTAAGACTGCACTGTTGCCAGGTATTTAAGACTGTTTTTAAATGTAAGCATGTGTTTATGTGGTTTAGCTGAGATCTCTGTGGTCCAGACTGAAAGGGTAGGCTTGCAGCCCACAGAACCGAATTTAAAGAAACAAAGAGCAGAGTGAACATGGGAGAAAGCTTAACTTGGCAAGACTGTGCCTCTAACTTCAGATGCAACTGGAATATCCCAGAAAATATGACCTACAAGAGAAAGCTGGAAGGGAATGGGGCTTTGTAGCCCAAAGAAGAGGGGAGTGAGGGGGAGGCATAAATCCAAATGTAAAAAGGGATGGGAATATTTTGTTCTCCAAATCAATGATGGACAAAAGATGAAACAATGATTGAAATGAAGCAAGGCAGATTTAGGTTAAGTATTAGAAGTAGCTTACTGGCACTAATGAGTATGACAAGTTACTGGAATATATTGCCTGGAATCTCAACATAGAAGATTTTTCAGAACAGAAGCTTAGGTGGCATTTTGCAGACCTTCCCACACCTATTTGACAACCCAGTAGTGTGGCAATTAAATTAAACCAGGCCTCTGGGACAGTCAGTTCCACCTTGAATTTCTTTTTCCAGTCAAAATACCTACAGATAATTTCTTATTCCAAGAAATATTTTCCTTTTAGACACTGTGTTAGACTCACGTCCCAACCAGCTGATGCAAAATTCTGATCACCTGGGCATGATAGATGCTGGATTTTTCATCAATACCAGCAGTCCACCACTTTTAAGGCCACAGAGGGAAGTGGATGTCATCATATATTTAAGTTATACTACTGGATCTCATATATCGGTGAGGAGGATCTTGTTACTGTGTGTTGTCTCTCCTTTTGCTTGTAAATGTCCAGCCTGTAGCACCTGGAACTGCTAGTTATTTTAGCTGTTCAGTTTTTAACTACTGCATTCCCCTACCTTTTTCACTGTAGTGATTAATATCATTCCTATTTCTTCCTGCCACTCCTGGAATCTCTCTTGCTGGTTTATAAACATGTTGAATTATTCAAGAGGACATCAGCACAGTCTCTTTCAGAATGCTGGGAAGAGCCTCTTCTGCTTTATGCTGAATCAAGCAGGTTTCCAGACTCTGCACAGCAATATGCATAAAGATGAAGAAGTGATTTCTCCTGACTTAAGTTACAATATAAAAGGGGTTAAGTGGATAGTCAGAGGCAGATCATTCCTGGGTTGACAAATAAGATGCTACTAGGAAAATTCAATGACAAGCACCTTCCTGCAGAAACTTCAGTTTCATGGAAATAAAGTTAATTAGCTGTCTATAAGGCCTTGCAGAAAAGAAATTTGGGTCTTTATATCTCAGAAACTGAGGTTAGTTAGAAACTTGCTATTAAGCATCTTGGCCCACTTAAGTGGAATTATTTTTTGTGAATGAGAACACGTGTGCTGCTGTTAATAAGCCATATGATGCATGAGACACACACATAATGAAGTTTCGTTTCAGCCTCATACATTGCCTAGATTAATTTTATGAAGAAAGGCTGCTGCAATTTTAAGCACTTTAGTAGAAACTGTTTCCTATTTGATAGTGTCCAATGTTAGGTGGTGCAGGGTAAATAATACAGTACATAGTAGGACATGATATCGTGTTGAACATTTCAGGGAAAAGGTACAGTATAGCCTAGTACTTCAGACTTTCTCAGTAAAATATCAATCTCGGTTAACACGGTGGCCATAGTGCCTGCACAGGCAGAGACGTAATTGCACATTCAAACTCAAATGTCTTATCTTCTGGCTTCCAAGCACATAATAAGATACCTTAAGCATTTTCTTGCTGTGTTTTTCTTTTCTAATTAATTCTATACAATACATTAAACATAGGCTCTTTCATTTACTAAAACTACATGCTTTACCTTAAACTTCTGCAAACTGCTTCCATTTTTTAAAAAGCAGAGTCCTGGATAAATTCTCTAACTCTGAAATTGTGTTTACAGCTTTTGATTAGCATTCTGGTTACTGTGTGTGGTAATTATGTGTAGAGTAACCCTTGATAAGAAGGAACTCACCCTATCGATCTGAGTCACTAAACCTTAATACTAGATAAGAGTTTGGGGGCTTTAAGACAGCTAAACTGAATTCCAATGCTGACTATTTCTGTGATAATCCAGTCTCTAGATAAGGCTTACAAATACTACTCAGAGCAGAAAATCCCATTCCCCAAAATTTCTTTGACTGATGAAGATAAGAAAAATCTGAAGGAGTGCTACCTCTTCCAAGATTCAGATTTGCCAGGATGTCCGATCGTGATTTTTCTTCCGCTTGTGAATGACACCTTCCAAGAGTACAAAGCACCTGGTAAGTTACAAGTGATGGCAAAGCATTAAACAAAGAACACCACTACCTGCTTCCCTGACTCAGACAGAGCCTTTTTCTCTGCTGATGGCTATCTTTGCTGGCTGGGTTCATGGTGGAGCACTTTAGCTAATTAAAATTTTTTTCCCCATCCCTGCCAAAGCTACTATGTTCATTCATGTCATCCTTGTGGCCCTAAGAGGACAGACACAGCCCTTGTCTTCCAGATGGTGTTTACCTTCATGTCTCTCCCATTTGTGACATAAAGTGTTGCTAGCTAACTGTAAAATTTTTTTCCTGGAAAATATAGCTGTCTCAGATTATTTTCCCCTGCATACATTGTCTGTTGTCCAGGGATTTCATTCTACACTTGAGGCGGCATAGTGTCATGTATGAACAGGGTAGGAGCAAGAACCTAGCTTTCAGGCTGAACTCCTGCAATGTCAAGATCATTGTGTCTCCTTTTGGTACAGCATCAGCCCAGGGGTCATTTTGCTCACTGTGCTGTGCTTGGGGCCTGTCATTCTTTTTCTGCCAGGCTACCTGCTTTGTATTCCTCTCCTTTACTGCCAGTTACTAGGATGCATTTCCTTTGCTCCTTGGTAGCAGGGAGGTAAAGTCTAAAATTCTGCTTTTGTGGAGTTGGGGAGATGCAGGAAATGGAAAGGCAGAGATGGATCCTGGTGGCAGGCCCCCTGAGACTGCCTTCAGAATTGCAGGAACTTTAAGTTTCCATATATTTCTATTATTCCTTTCTCACTTAAATTCTATTCTGTTACTAGCAACTTGCCTCCCTCAGCCAGGGTTCATAGAGGTCCCAACTGCTCAGGATAAGACCTGCAGTGCACCTGCAGTGGCTATCGGAGTGCCCTTTCAGGCTGATACCCTTGACTGACCCATGGCTTTAATGAGTCAGATGTTTAGGAGTAAGCTGTAGATGACCATTACAGTGCCATCCCTCACCTCTCCCTTCTGCCCTCATCATTTCAGGCACCCAGCATTCTCTTGACTAGGGGTGGGGGTACATGACCTGCGTTATTCATGCATTGAAACCCTATGAATTTTCTTCTGGAGAAAAGTCCCCCTCTTTGGGCTGCTGTGGACAGCTTGTCACTGACTGAGATAAACACCACGTCACAGCAGCAACTTCTGTTTCTCTCCAGGTGTCAAGCGCTGTTGCTCAGAGATGGAGGAAGGACAACTTGATTTGACCAGTCGCTTTTCCCCCTACTGCATGTTCTCGGTCAGGTATACCGATGAGAATTACCGCCGGCTGCTGAACCTCAGTGAATACAACATCCTGAACAACTCACAGATGATTATGCAGGCCTTGCAGATAGCGATGCAAAGGAGGATGCAAAACATGTGCTAATCACCCATCCCACTGCCCCTATCTTCTGTCATGCTCTAGGACACAGAAGGGACATAGCTTTTTGAACACTGGCCGTTCTGCACTACAGAAAGAAACTAGCCCAGGTGGCTCAGTGGTTTGTTGGGGTTTTTTTCCATTCCCAAGAAATGGCCTCTATAGGCAAAGACATTGCCTGGGAAATTTTTACGTATGCTTTGTTCCCTAAATTAAGGTTGTCTGTAGAACACTCTTTACTAAAATACTTGTTAGATTTTAAAAATAGTGTTATTTTAAGCCTAACTTATTATAATGTATGACATATAGAAAAATCATTTTTTACCACCACAGTGCTACAGTAATGCAACCCAGCCAACACACCTACAGGCCGTAAGAAAGGGGTATAAACTTCTGCTCCCCACAATTCTTCTTCGTGGAACACAAGGTGCATCCAACCCTGGAAAATGAAGAAAACCTGAGACACGACTGGAAGCTGGTATTGGATCTCTGGGTCAACTCAGTTTTGCAGGTGTCCTGAAGAGCAGCTGCAGAGGTTGGAAATGTAAGAGAGACAAGTGTGTGCACACAGCCAGCCCCATGAATCGCATCCACCTCCTGGGCTCTCTTGGGCTGTGAATGAATCGTACGTAGATGGGAAGGAACAACTTAGGAGGAAGTGGTGTAAGGTTTTTCAAGTAGAAATTTTTTTAAAGTGAAAGGTGTAATTTGGGCACATCAAAATTTCCTGTGAATTTATGTCAGTTTTGATTGTTGTGACAGTATATAAAAAAGTCAACATTTTATTTTGACGCTTTCAGAATAAAACACCCTGGATTTTTTTCTCCCAGTTGAGTTACTTCTTATATTAAACTTTCTTTCTTAAATTATAAAGTGCTTGAAATGAAAATATTTTACTTCTATTAGACAATGAAAACTTTGTTGTTTTACTCAATGCAATTTGTTTCAACAGTTTAGGACATATGCTCATCAAGAAAAAAGCTTATTTGTTTAGTTCTGCCTGTTCAAACTGTGCAGATAAAGAGGATTGAGTTAGTCTGCAACAACTAAGAACATCTTAAAACAATCTGAACAGACCCTCCGTGCGATCTAGCATAAATCCACCAATAACATTTGTTGTGGGTTTGCATTTTTAAACTTTGTCCATTTTCCCTTTTATGGAAAATATTTTTTCTGGACTGCTGAAAGTGCTGAGGGTGAGCTGTAAAAATTATAAATCCATAACAAGCTTTGCATTCCAGGAGCAAGTCAAACTAAAAATACTTTTTTTTTTATTAATAAGTTTTGTGGCCTAATGACAAATAGGAAAATTTTGAACAAAGAGTCTATTCAGTGAAAAAAAATCTATCAACTAGATGTCATAATCTAGGGCTAAAATAAACCAGGGAAAATGCTTGAGTGAGTTGAAACATTTCATGTTAATATTTTACAAAACATCTTTGTTTTGAAACATAGCTTCTTTTTAATAGACCACCTACCTCATCAGCCCAGGGAACCCAACCTGAAAATAACAGGTTTCATTTACAGCCAAATAACATGTTTGGCTTGGTGCAAAATGGCACTCTGAGGATTTTCATTTTGGCAAGAAACAATGACAAATTATCTTTACAAAGTGGTTCACAATGACTTTTGCTGATACTTTTGGCATTTATGATGTCAAACCAAAGCCTACTTTTTTGTGCAACTGTAGCATAATGTTGCAAGCCTAAAGATCAGAGCATAAATATTAGCATTTGAAACTCTTTAGATTTTAAACGAATATGCACTTCTGCTGTGTTTTTTTTTTTTGTTCTATAGTAGTTTCACCAGTCATAATCATAAATACGGTGCTATGTTAACCCTGGGAATTGCCTCTATTTGAACCTGAAATCCCTGGTGTGAAAAAATAAACACAGGTTTTGGCCATAAACTCATGCCACCTCCAGCTCTGAGGAAATGTTATTTACACACAGATATTTCTTGTATACAATACCGGACAATAAAGGCTTGTTTTCAAAATGAATATTCTGCCTTGCTCCGCATATTCAGGCATTTCAGTAATATGCTCCAGGTTCACAGTATGTTCCTTGTTCCAGGAAAACAAAACTTGTTGTTATCTTTGCAAAGAGCATAAGATTATACCAAATATTTGCTGTGAGCATTGTGGGTAAAGGAATGTCTCAGAGACAGATTGCAGGGGTACAAAGCGAGCCATGGTCCCTCCCTCCCACAAGGGCTGTCTCTGATGTGGATTGCAAATGTTATTTGTGAAAATGAGAGGTTTTTGGCCATTGGCACTGTGGGAGTGACAGCCTCAGAGCCCCAGTCCTGGTGAACAGTCTGGTCTATAGCTTAGCCCTTCAAGGAGATGTTGTAATAAAGCACTGCCTTTAACTATGACTGAAAGATGCCGATGTTGCCAAGGGTTTTCTATGACCTAATGAAAAATGCATTTCATCAAGCTACATCATTGCAGCTGGCACACGGAGGAAACATGCCACGTATGTAGACACAACTCTTCCTGATGTTGTGAAATAACATAGCCTACAGCAAAAATTTATTCTACCAAGTTGACCGTGATGACTGTTGATATTATTTTGCAGGGGAATGCTCAAAGGGGAACTGTGCTGGCTGGTAGCAACATTTAACCAGTAAGCTCAAGAACGCTCAGGGAATGGGTAACTTTGTGCTCATAGACAGTGTACGAGGAGAGCAGGGAAGCCAAAGGATTCCCTTGCCCCAGAGATTTTAATTTATGACCTGTGGAAGATACAACGGCTTTTGGCTGCCCTTTTTAATCCTGTTCCAGTGAGTTGGGACCCACGCCGGTTTCGATGGCCCAGGGCTCAGTTGGGTGCTCACAGAGGCAGGTGCAGGTGTCTTGCTGTGGCGGTGGCTTCGCAGGTGTGCTGAGGATGGTGCAGAGGCTGGTGTGCAGCCGGTGCTGAGTTTTGCCTCTGGCTGGCAGGGTTTATTGGGTCAGACACAGGTGCTTAAATGCAGCTAGATTACAGCCAGAATCAGCCTGAGCTGGAAAGTGGTGCAGAAGTATTCACAGGGGCTGGAGCTAAGCTAAGGAAACTCATTGCTTCAGGACTCTTCGTCTAAACAAAAATAATAATAATGAGCCATAGGAAAGAAGGGGGAAAGGATACAACTTGAGGAGAGACCCAGCCCTGCTGGACCAAGGCTGAGTAGATACAAACCACCATATGAGTGTGTCTGCTCTGCACACCTAGACCTGGGATTGGAGCGATGTGTGGTACAGAAAGCCTTAAACTGGTTTTTGCAAGAACCAATTTAGTTTGAGCGCAATAGTGTTGTCCCTTTTTTTCATTAGCTGTTTTATCCTATCTCCTTACTGTCACAGAGAACCTAAATCCAATTAATGTGCTGTTGCTGCATCTTATTGCAGAGTATGTATTTCTGTAGGCTTTGAGGTCTTGCTAAGTGGAAAATTCAGTGCTCACATAAAAGGGCATACTTCTCTTAGCATTAGTTATAAACCTGCCATTGGCCACTATTGGGCAAAGTGACTCAAACAGCATACTTCTACCTACTGTACAGGCAAAGGTATTTTTTCCTATTTATTTGACCACAGGATTCACCTTCCTAGCATAAGAAAATGGGAGGGGAATAACTACGTTTAAGAAATCAGGCAGAGGTGGGGCTCTGAGTCAGTTTATAAAACAGTTGCTCACCTGTGTATAAGACATTTAAACTATTGGTGGCTGTGGAAGCTGCGAGATGTGAAATTGCATTGCCACAGATAAGACTGGACGTGTATATGGCAGTGACCACAATGGAGCAAGATGGCATTTTGTCTCAGGTAAGAAGAGTGCAGAGCAAAGCAAGGCATCTGGGATCTCAGCTGGTTATGCTGCACATAGTGCAAAGGTGGTACTACTTTCTTGACCTACCATTGACTATAAATGACTCTGTGTGGGATGAAGGAAGTCAGTGCCTCAAGAGCTCATTATCGAAATCTAAAAAATGATAGCAAAAAAAAAAAAATAGGAAGGAAGTGAAAACTACTTGGGGAGTAAAAGTTTATTTACAAAGGGAGCATTTTGTATATTTAGGGGCTTTTTTCATTTTAGAGACATGATACATGCAACTTCAGAATAAGTATTAAACAGTATGGAAATGTGCTTCAAGGTGAAAGATCAATGATGGGGTGTGTTGACAGGAGACAGGTATGCTGTTCCTTTAACAGCCAGGGCTGGGAGCTGCCTTCCCTCCCCTGTGTCATGCAAAGGGTGGACCTTTTGGTGGCTGCTGCACCTCTGCTGGGGCTTACTGGGACAAGCACAGCGCAGGCAGCGGCACCGGGCACAGCAGGAAACACCTGTACCTGCCAAGGCTCTGCGGCCAGCACGGACCATGGGCTCCCGTCCACTGCTGTGCTGTGGTTCTCAATTCCCTATGAGGATTGCTTTTAAGAGACAGGATGGTTTTTCCAGGGGTAACGTCGGCACTTCTTGTTGCAGGAGCTGATCACTCAAACCACTCGGCTAAGAGAAGGAATTATGAGGCTGAATCCTGATGGGGAGCAGTCGACTCCTGTTACAAAGGTACTGCAAAGGAGAATTTCAAAAGAAAGCTGTAAAGGAGACTTTCCTGCTGGGTGGAGCCTGGGTGAGAACAGATAAAGTTCAGCCTCTGCCAAACAGTCTAATTAGCTGCCATAACCCATCCAGCTTCCCCCATGAAACACTGTCCCACTTATCGTTTTGATCGCTTCACTTAGGCAGTCTTGCTTCACATTAAAGTCCTAGTGCTGTTTTCTATCCTTGGCACATGGGAAATGAACCCTGTTTTAACAAGGCTAATATCTTTAAAAGGATGGGTTGGAATAGGCTTTCTGCTACATATGTCTTACTAAAGCACAAGGGCAAATTTACTGTCAGTGTAGGTAGTAATAGCTGTGAAATTGTGCCACTTACTCCCTCAAAGAGTATGGCACAACCTTGAAGTGGATTTTTCAATGCCTGATTTCCTGGATTAACCTAATAGTTTTCCAGGAGACTTCAGATATGTTATATGAAATCTTTCCTCTAGGAAATGAGAGGACCAGATGTGGTGAAAAAGTTTTTTGACCTTGTTCTCTGTAGTTTGAGGCCACTTAGTAATAATTAGGAACTCTCCCTTGTTCTGTTTCGAGCTGAGTTAAGCTGCTGAGCAACAAGTGTTGTGCTTACAGTTTAAGGAATTGCCACCCCTTTCTGTTGATTAGTTGAATGGAAACCCCAAAGATGAGAAAATACTCCCTAAAACACAACTCTCTACACTGCAGGGATCACGGCAGGTTCAGAAGAACAAACCAAACCTCTCAAAGTTTTTTAGGCAAAACTCACACCGCCGATGGGATTTTGGCCATTTGTTATTTATACCTCCGTGATGGCTAAGCCAAGGCTTCCTGGTTATGACAGGGCACATCCACATGCCTGAGTACTTTGTTCAATCTGCACTCCT
The DNA here is from genome assembly GCF_947461875.1 of Haliaeetus albicilla. Lineage (NCBI taxonomy): Eukaryota > Metazoa > Chordata > Aves > Accipitriformes > Accipitridae > Haliaeetus > Haliaeetus albicilla. The sequence goes on from NC_091487.1 coordinate 41,775,331, forward strand.
TCCCTGGCTCTTTGGGATCACCATGAGCCACGAAGGTGGCTCCAGGGGAGCCGATCCCTGAAACTGGGTTGAGCCCTTCCAGGAAAGTGCCTTCTCCAAAGCCAGCCACTGGCAGCACAAGTTACTGGCTCTGTAATTACCGAACACTTTCCACCTGTACCTGCCTCATTTCTGTGCCTTAGGAGTTAGGGTTTAGACACAAATGCAAGTGCCTTTGATGGTCTTATCCACAGCTACTCTTTGGACTCTTAGCGGTGGTTTGACATCCTTGATTTGCACACACGGTTACCTGCTGTGCAGCTGAACAGCACAAGTGTCGTTGGTGCCTTTTCCTAGAATGGGGTGCTTTGGTTACCTGGAGGCTAATTTTACCTGTTTCTTCATTAGCCTACTTGCTAACTGCCCCCGATCTCAACAACATATATTCATTAGCCCCAGCTGCATGCATTAATACACTCAGGTTAAACATTATGAGAGACATCACATGGACATATATATTCCATTGAGACTATGAATATCAATACACTTCACTATTTATGGACAGCAAGCATGGCACATTATGAACACAGTACATACCAAGTTGTTTTGCTCAGGCCAACTAGAGCAAAAGTCCTGCTCTCCTTTCCAGCAGTACCTGTGTCACACATCCTTCTCAGTGGGACTACTGAGGTCAGTGTTATGCAAATGCCACTTCAGGACTGGCAATGGTCTTTTAATAGTCATTTTGCAGTATAGATGGAGTGAGCAGGAGGTATCACTATCTGTCTGTGGGCCTGTAGTTGCACTAAGCGCCTTTTCCATTTTAGAACTTTTGGAGCAAAATTTTCCTGCTGATTTATATTCCAACATATTGTGTCTTTTCCCCCTTTCTGTGACTGTAGAAATAAAAGGTTAGGTGGAAATGGAGATTAATGGTATTTATTTGTTTATTTTATGGTAAAAGGAGAAGGGATATGGACTTGTGTTTGGGGTCTGACATGGGACCAGAACAGCAATATGAGAGACTAAGAAGTCAAGCATGAGGCCTTAATGTCGGAGACATGGGCTAATATGAAAGAGGGAAGCCAAAGGGAGCAAACAAGAGTTTCTTATCAGGTGTAAAACACTGAGTTTGCACTTCTTATCCAAAACAGTGCAAAGAAACTCCAGCTATGCAGAATTTACATGGTTCAAAACTAGAGAAAATCTTCTCACAAGAAAAAGTCAGAGGTGAGCTCAGCTCGAGAGGAGCAGTTATGTCCCTGTAAATGATATTTGGGTATTTCTCTCTCTTGATCATTTCTATCTTCTAAATATGCTATCTACCTTTAGCATTCATTCCTGTCTTTTGTATGGCTTTTTTTTCCCCCGCAGATAGAATCATCTCTGTGTTACTTACTGACTGTAAGAGTCATAAGAGCAAGAAATATCCACCAGGCAGATGTCTGTAAGTATCTGTAGTGCTCTGTACGGTCTCCTTAACCTTCATGGGATACTAGCTAGTCTTGCTACACAAAAAAGTGCTTTCTGGATTTCTTCCATGGATGGAGAAAGTCCTCTCACTGGCATGCTGGTTCCAGCAATGAACACAGTGTGTTGGTTTTCTTTGCATCAACCCTGTTCTGTGCAGAGGTAACTCTGTAAGGTCACAGCTGTACCTATGGCACATATTTCTCTGCATCACCAAAGGGAGCAGGGAAAGCTCTGCAGTCTGTTGAAAGCAAGATATGTGGAAAGATCTCCTGTATTTTCCTCTGGAGTATATTTATGTAGCAAATACCACACAAACAGATTGGGATAATGGAGCAAATACTGAAAATGGAGTAGCCTTATCTCAAATTTAGCTTGTACTCAAAGCTTTCTCAAGGCTAAGTAATCCAAATTACCATACCCTGATTCCCTGTGTACCAGCTTTCGCAGATAAAACCCCATTAGGTGGTGTTACATTTTGTAGGTTCACTTCTGATGGCCTGCAACTGAAATATAGTAGAAGATTGTAGTTTTACTTATGCAGAAATCAAGAAGCATTTTTTCCCCCTATGTTTTGGGCTTTTAAAAAATTTTCTGTCTGGCTAAAATAGAAGTTATCGCTGTGTTTCCTTAATGCTTGCAAACATAGGGTGCTGTGGTTGTACTGAATTATTTTATCTTGGGCTAAACTGGTTGCCTGATGACATAGAAGGAGGAGAAACCCCTTTGAACCAAATGCATTTAATGCATTTATTATATGTCTAACCATATTTATTCAGAGAAGAAGCGTGTCCCTCTTCTTTTTTCTCCATTCCTATTACCTAAATTGTAATGTTTATGTTGGACAAATATGTCATCATTATCACAGTGTCTCTCTCTGAAAGCAAAGCTTCATGTTGTTCAATTCATTCTTTCTTCCAGAGCAAATCCTCATTTTAATTGTGTTTGTGTTTTTTAACATACAGTAAGCCAGACTGACTGCTATGTGAGCCTGTGGCTGCCAACTGCTTCAACTGACAAATTTCAGACTAAACCCATCAAGAATTGCAAAGATCCAGTCTGGAATGAAACCTTCTACTTCAGGATCCAGAGTCAGGTCAAGGTACTGAGCTGGGACTTCCCTGTTAACCAGGACCTAGGGGGCAACTAGCAGGTTTTATCCTTTTGCAAAGGGGACTTAAGTAATTTTCTCAAGAGGCAAGGAAAGATGCAGAAAGATGTGAGAATAACATAGTTTTATGACAGTTTTCCATGCCATGAAAGACAAGTATCTCTCAGCCATGGGTAGAATATGACCTTTGAGATGTCTGTGATTTCCTCTCATTCCTCCTTGTAGGCAGATGCCTACATAAAGTTGATTTTCCCCTCTGCCTCCTTCCTTACCTGCTCTTTTTCTTTACACCCTCCCACTCCTCACAACAGCTGACTAAAACAGCTGTCCCCAGGATCTCCTGCTTTGAATGAAAACTGACACACTTCTAAAGTCCTTCCCTTCCCTTCCCAGAATGTGCTGGAGCTGGTGCTCTATGATAAGGACGTGGCTACTCAAGATGACCACCTCTTCACGGTGTACTTCGATATAGCCAAACTTTCCCTGGGAGAGCAAGTCTTCATGCACTTCAAGTGTGATTCACAGGTGAGGTCTGAAATAAGAAATGGAATAGGTTGGAAAGAACGTGTTTGCTTTTCTGTCTAAAATGTTATTTGCAAAATCTTTTTTTACTTCTTGTGTATGGACTGCCTAGACACATGAAAGGGAGTTGTTTTTCACTCTGACATGGGAAAGCCTCTTCTCACCTGGATCTGTAGGCACACTGAAGGGTTTGGTATTGGCCACAGAGGCTCACAAACTTCAGGTGTCTTTGCAAAATTGTCACTTTGCTGAGTCTGCCCCCATTGAGGATTGAGGATCGAGGACTCTGTCCGCACCAGTACATGATGCTTTTTGTCAAAACTTGTTACTTAACCTAGTAATTAGGAAGTAATAACTCTGTGATAAGAACCAAGTGTCGAACCAGACTAGTTGCTAATTATGAACTGTGGCATGGGTGTTAAATAAGGTGCCTAAGTCATGCCACTCCACTTGGCAACAAGAAATATTCCTAATTTGAATGTCCAGGGAGGCTCTGAAAGTCGTACATCCCACTTCCCGGTATGTTCTGTCCATCCCTCTCCTTTTCCAGTTCCCTCCCAGTCTTCTGTGCATCTGTCATGCACCATTCCATTGATTAATTACACTCCCAAACTCCACTCTGCAGTTTGTTGCCTTGAAATGCCTTATTTGACCATTTCTTTCTCTACAAAATACCAGAGGAGCAGCGTGTAGACTTCCAGTAGCCCTTGGTAAAATAGAAACATTTGGCTAGTTGTAACCCAGCTCATTACTGTCTGGGTGGTTACAGGTGCCATATCCAAGCCTTTCATTACTGCGTTTGCACAGCTACAGTAGTAAGAGCTCATCCTCTTCAGGCCTTCGTAAATTTTTTTTGTCCTGTATTAATAACTTTTGGGTGTCTTTAGTGCAATAGGTAGTTTGAGCAACTAAGCAACCTACAGCGTGATCTCACTTCTCTGTTCATCATCCCTTCTGTCCCCACCTTTGTTTTCCTCTGTCCCATGCTTTCTTCCTCCTAGGGATTATACTCTTCTCCACCGCCCCATAGACCAGGCCTTAATGTCAGATTTACCTCTGCCCCAGTGCCCTCAACATGTTGCCAAACGAAGTGGTTGTCCTCTTCCACACCTGCTTTGCATGTCACCATTTCCACTCCTTACACCAGAAAGCTTTGGCTGCTCCCCTCAGCAGACCCTCTTTCTCTGGCTGGCAGACAGCACCTCTGCCCGGCTCAGTCCCTTGTGTCCCAGCAGAAGCAGGCAAGCCAAGTACTTTCTTTGTTAAAAACTGCTATCACAGCCATCCAGAAACTTCCTATCAATAAAGAACCTTGAGGCTCAAGACGCACAGATGTGAGGTGGCGGGGGCCTCTCTTTTACATGCTCTGCCAGTTGCAAATAGTGCTTGCATACCTACATTGTGAGAGTGAGAACTTGCATTATGAGAACTGCCAGTAGACTAGTGCCAAAAACATTTTTCTTTCTTTGTTTTCCAGAGACAAGAGGAGCTAGAGGTGGGATTTGCATTGGATAATATGTGAGTAAACGTGAAATGCAACATAATCTGCAGCAAAAAGAAACAGCAATTCAGAGGCATGAAATAATCTAGCCTAATTGTCCAGTGTACATCATTCCTTGATGATGCTGATGATGAACACTGTTTCCTGAGGAATCCGTGCTATGAGCTGTGTGACGAATTGGTGCGTGCCAGGATGACCTCCTATGAACTTCAGGCGGACAGGGAGAACACCCTAAAACCTTTTCTTTGCCCAGTGTAATGAATACTATTTAAGACGAGAATATTGGGACTGCTGTTTTGTTACACGTTTGTCTTTAAGATCAGCCGGGAGGTTCGCCTCCCTTCAAAGCACAACATGGAATAACGCACGGGATTTCTGATCTAGAGCCCTTTCTGTCCCATCCTCCGACAAACTGCAATTTTTAACAGACTGGAGTCCGTGAAACCATCTGTAGCCTCAGCTTGGGGCTCACCATAAAATCACTGCATGGTTTGGGCCTGCAGTACCTTTTTTTTTTTCCCCTGAGCTCCAGGACTGGATGAGCCGGTAGGATGACAACTGTGCCTTGACAGAGTTGAGTGAGGAAACTTGTATCACAAGTCTCCTGGGACTTCTCTTTCAAATCCAATACGCAGCTAAAAATAAGCAAGAGGAAAATCAGGAGAGGGGTGTGTCTCATGAATTATACTGTAATTATACTGAGTTATTAAAAAATGTATTTTTCTTTCTGTTTCCTAGCTCAGGCCCTCCTGAAACCATCATTACTAATGGAGTACTAGTGGTGAGTGTTATGTTTTGTCATCTTTCTTGTCGTGTTGCCACACTTGTTTCACTTGACTCACAGTCATCAGGCCAACATACCCTTGGACTGAGCAAAGCCAGCACTGAAACACTGTGATTTCCCTCTTCATCATCTGCCTCACGACACATCCTTGTGGATGGCACCTGTGGAGAGGCTGTGGCTGGAACAGCAGGGAGGTCCCCCATGCTAGCATCCCTCTGGTGTTGCAAAGGCAATGCATGGAAGTGGTTTAGGTCTGAGACATCGGCGCAGCAGTGAACTCTCCCTTGGACATCACTCCTCCCAAATTCCTGTATTGCCAAAGCAGTGGGGTTTCTCCTGTCCCAGGCACATGTCATTTCCTGCATTCATAACTGCGCTTTTTACACAGGGACTTCCTGACCATGCCATTTGCTCATGTATTAGCTTTGTTTCCTCATTATTTTTGTTTATATCAGTCCTCTGCATCTCTGTCCGCGTCCTGGGAGTGCTGTTTTTCACTTTGCCCTTACCTTCTCCCTTCTGCAAGCCCTGTTCATCCACACTGCACCCCCAGCCTTGCCCTGGCTGCATCCAGTTTCTCAGAGACTTCTCCTGTTCCAGCCAGAATCTGAAATCGAGGTCATGGTTGAGAGAAAATGTTTTCCTCAGGACAAAGTGCACTGCCTGTATAGCATTCATATCATCATCAGTAGGAGCTTAGACTAGGAAACAGAAACTCAGACTGGAAAATTCCCTGCCATGAGGTATTTTATTGTTTGTGTCTCTTACAGTCTCGCAAAATCTGCAGCTTGGAAGTTCAGGTGGTTGAGAAGAAGAAGAAGAAAAAGAAGAAATCTTTATCAAGTGAGGTTATTTCTCCATTAGCTATTTTTAAATCTTGATGTGCTAATACTATGAAGGCAATTGGCTTAATGTAAGAATGAAATAATACCCGACGAATCCAAAACATGAGGACAGCCTTGTGATATACTCTGTAAGAACCTTTGTTTCCAATTTTGATGAGAAAACTACTCTGTGTCTGCTTTTGTGTCACTTCCTTAGAGAAAGAATTCTCCTTTAAAGTGCAAGGCTCTTATGAGGGCACCCAAGACATTATGCTGGGATCGGATCTGGTCTTCAGCTCCTCCTCTCCTGCCAAATTTCACTATGCCAGATACAAGCAGCCAACACTGGATGTTACGCTACCAAGGAAGAAACAACCTCCCTCCTTTGTATGTTATAACTAGACTTTATAAAACATAATAGTGGCATGTAGAGTAACATGCACCATAAATAGTAACATTAATTTGCATTGTGGAAAGAGACTAACACTCCTTACAATATAAACTTGGATATATTTGTATTTTTTCAGCACTCCTGTGTGTGTGATACAGGCTCTGCAAACGTGGAACTTCATTCCCTTCCAAGTGGAAAAAACATGATCTTAGCAGAGGTGAGTGCCTGCTCTTTTGTGGGAGAGGTTGAGAAAGCTGAGCGTGGAACTCTATCCCCCTGATGATTACGAGGGTACTCTCTGACGATCAAAGCCTACAGATAAAAAATGTCACAATCTAACAGTGGTAGGTCTTTAGGTGATAAGGCCAGGTTGTGCCTTGTTCTCTTTGAATGGGTATGGGAATACAGGGGATCTCGTTACTCCATCCTGATCTTATTTCATGCTAAACGCGAGCTAAACACACACCAGTGGGGCACCTGACCGAACTCAGGTAGCGCCAGTCTTTTGCTGATGCTGACTATGCTTTGCAAAGCACTTTTAGATTCATGGTTAAAAAAAATCCATACAGAACGAAAGGAACATGGCTGTTGTGGGGTGTAAGCCACAGAAAGGGAGGAGCAAATGCTGTGGTGTAGAATAGTAGTGTGGTTGCAGCCTGGCTGGCTGCCTAAGAGAGGTAATGTTAGTAGAGGTGGGTAAGGTATATATTATCATTACTTTCCTCTGTAAACAGCAGTTGTCCTCAGACATTACATTCACTACAGAACACTTGGAATTACTGAACAACTTCCCTGACAATAAACCAGTGCAGTCAATTCATATACGTTGCTGGATTATTCAGAGTTCCCGATCTGTACCCACATTACTAGGACAGCACAGGCTAAAATTCCTCCTGGGGCTGCAGGGGAGGAGTACTAAAGCAGGTTGTCATGCTTACATTGTTCACATTCTTGCTTTCCAGGATAAAAGATTTGATTTATATGTGAAGGCAGAAGACTGGTAAGAGACTTGGCTGCTCTTGGAGGCTAACTTGTCCTTAGCTGAACTCATCTCACCCTTGGCTCTTTACTGGGGAGGAGGCACTCACAGTAGGATAGTAGGTTGTATGACCAAGTGATGTGGAATTCACATGAGCTGAAAGCAAACTATATGTGTAAAGTTAACAACAGGTGTAGATAATCCATGATGAGACATGAATAAAGAAAAGATGCATAAAATAGAAGAAATAATATTACAAGCTGCTTAAGCTAGTCAGCATTATGCTCAGCACAGTCTGTAACCTTTAACACTGTGTAAGAGTGCAGCTGATCACCTGGTACTGTTGATCATGAAGTAGGTAAACTGTGCTGCCTACTTCAAGGCAGACGTGAGAAGTTTTTCTTACAGCTCTCAGTGCAGGTTAAAGTATGAGAGAATCCAGACAGCAGATGTCTCAGAAATTATCTGCAGGAATGTCTTTCCTTAGGTTTTCTTTTGATAAATGCTTAGAAATTTAGCAGTCCCTTTTTCTATCATTCTTTCATGCAGCATTGTATACCTGCTTGGGAGTGTAGGAAAGGCTTCTCCTGTAAAAGCGGTACTTTGTGGATCTGGTTTATTTCCTTGTATTGGAAACTCTGAGCTTGTCTACCAATAATAAAACGGAATATTCCTTTTTCCTGATCTCTGCTCCAGCCCAGACCAACTGGATGTGCGTTTAGGTTTTGACCTCTGCATGCAGGAGCAAGACTTTCTCTGCAAAAGGCGGAATTATGTTGCTCCTGCTCTGAAGAAGGTCCTGCAGCTGGAACAGGATCTGCTGGACCATGAGGTCTGTAGGGCAAACATTCAAAACATATAATGAGTGCTTAGCGGTGGGGGCATAACAGCATAATATGACCTCTTCTTCTTCCCAGTTACATTTTTTTCTGGTCTTTTCTCATCTTTAAACTTTTGTACACTTCCAATACTGCCCCATACCTCTAATCTTACCCTGTTGTTTGTGTCCTTTGCAGTTGCTGTCCTGAGTTTAACTAACTCCTCTCCTGCTACACCTTCATTGCAAGCCAGGCTAGACATTCCTTATACAGAAATGGCTTCTTCCACAGTCTTTACCCTATGGTTGTTAGCCTTGTCGATACTCCTTCCTCCTCTCTTCGACCTGTGAGATTTCTTTTTAATTCCTGCCTTTACAACTGATTTTTTTCTCTCTTACTCTCTCTTTTGGTTTGAATGAATGCATTTTCATTTGTTTTTTTACCAAACATCTGTGTTGAACATGTCAGAGACAAGTGTCAGTTATCTAAGCAAAAATTGTCATTACTTTTATTCCTGTTCTCCTTTATAAAATAAACGGTAGCCTATATTTCAGTAGAAATCATTTGGAAAGAATTCTGTGTCTGGGCACGTGTGGTGCTGTCAGGCTTTGTGTAGCAGGAGGTTTCTGCTGGGAGCCACAGCCAGCTGCAGCCCGCTGTCTGACGCCAGCCCTTTCTGCTTGTGTGCTGCACAGACCCCGGTGGTGGCCATCATGACTACAGGAGGAGGGATGAGATCTTTGACCGCCCTGTATGGCAGCCTGCGGGGGCTCAAGAAACTCAATGTCTTGGACTGTGCCACATACCTGACTGGCTTGTCTGGTACTACATGGTGAGTAAAACTGGGCAGCTCTTGGCTGCAGTCTTTCTGATGACACCAATGCGCTGAAGTAGGCTGGGGCTGAACGTGCAGCAGTCTACCTATAATGCCTTTGCAGCAGTCCTCTTTTTTTGATCTTCCAAAATTAACAGATTAAAGTCTCTTCATGGGAGAAAGTCACATAACGTGCAACAACATTAAAACAAGTGTTTTCTAAGGACAGCTTATGGAAAATTTCTCAAGCCATTTTGTCATGGATAATGACTGTGACTTCAAAGGGACCATGATAGTTTCTTGGGGAACTGAAGACGGGAAACCTTTGCTTAATTTCAAATCAAGAACTTAAAACAGAAACATAAGATGTAGCCATTGCCTACTTCAAACCTTAGTGTGGTTTTCTTCCATCTTCAATATATATTTCCTCTTCCTAGGACGATGTCAAACTTGTACAGAGATGCTGACTGGTCACAAAAGGATCTCGACAAGCAGATCAGCGAGGCTCGAAAACATATGACAAAATGCAAAATAAATTCCCTTTCCTTGGAGTATTTGAAGTATTACAAAAAGCAGCTGTGTCAACGGAAAAGAGAGGGCCGCAAAACATCTTTTATAGATCTCTGGGGGCTTGTCCTGGAATCTTTGTTGCACGATGGGGTACAGTATGTCATAAAGCAGCGTTTACAGTGGCTTGCAATTTTCTGAAAATTAATTTCTGGAGAAGATATTTTCCTGTTTGTTCTGAGAGAAGTAGTTTGCTATGAGACTGTGTGTATGCAAATACACAGACATTTCCAAAACATTTAGTGGCAGTCTTTTAGATACCCAACCACTGTGGAAGTCAGCATTATTGCTTGTGAGATTTTGGATATGTTTTTCTGAGAAAACTCCAAGATTAACATTTTGAAAAAATATTATATTTTAAGATTTTTGTTTATATATATGCTGCAGGTATTTTATTCAGAAATAGCAAATTTACAGACATTATCAATGCCCATGAGAGGTATTAACAAAAGGACCTGCAGACTTTTGAAATATGTGGGAGGTCTTACATAAATTTGCAGCATAACACGTTAAGCTGGTTTATACCAAAAGTATTGCTTTCTGCTCTTCATCATTTCCTTCCATTTTCATCCTAATGGGTTGTCAAATAATCTGGCATCAGATTGGATGCCTGCAGATATTTCAGTAACAGAATGCTCACAGGAATTTTGAAAAATATAGAACATTTCAGAATTTAAGCCCAGCACACATTATACATTAGAGGCAGAAATATTTCTGCCCTACAAGCTTAGATGCAGAGAAAACATTCCTGTGCTAATTTTCATCTCAGTGTAACTGTATTTCTGGAATCACAGAAAGACAACCATAGACTCTCTGATCAGCAACGGGCCATTGATCGTGGTCAGAACCCATTGCCTATCTATACTGCAGTCAATGTCAAGAACAACTACAGCACTCTGGATTTCAAAGGTAATTGTGAGACTTCTGAGAATCATTTGTCTTTATGTTTAAGCTAGTAAATCATGGGACAGTCTTTATAGATAGTCTAAAAAAAGCCCTCTCATTTAAAGACCAGAACCTCAGCTGATGTCTATTCATATAATGTCCTTGTAGTCAGGTGAAAGTTTGACTGCCTATGCAACAGACTCAAAAATATTCCAAAGACTTCTCATGTTTACAAGTTTTCATTTGTACCATGCTTATAACTCACTGCTATTAGTCTGAAATATTAGACTTAAATGCAGAAATTATTTTAATTTTTAACTCCTTTCATTCCCGTGATAGCAACATCATTTTAATCTACAGCTAAGGAGCTGTAGTAAAACATTGTTCTTTTCTTTGTGTTCCTTTTCACAGAATGGGTGGAGTTCACCCCTTACGAGGTGGGATTGCAAAAATATGGAGCTTTTGTTCGTGCTGAGGATTTTGGCAGTGAGTTCTTCATGGGTCGGTTGATGAAGAAGGTCCCTGAATCCCGGATCTGCTTCTTAGAAGGTAAGCTGTTAAAAACATTGGAATAAGTTTTGTTTTGGTTTTGGTTTTTGTTGGTTTTTTTTTTAATTGTGAGGTATATAAACTAAGCACTGATAAAACACTGGTGCATGACTGACAGGGCAGTTTCACTGCAGAGGATAAATATCCCATTGCTGAATTAATACTTGCTATAATGGATTCAGCTTACTCTAAAAAAGAAACTTCAAAGTGACAGGCAAATGGTTATTTTCACTTTTAAAGCTACTTTTGAATAAAAACATAGTATCACTTCCAGTCCAACAATAAAATTCGGGTCCCTGGGAATCCACAGTTCTGCTCATGCTACTCCAGAAGGGTGAACTCCAGAGCCTCTTGCCTGTCTCACAGGTAGTCAGTAATTTGTGTGCTTCCTATAGAGAGTTAACATGAGCCTTCATGCGGATCCTCCACTGCATCAGGGTGTCTTTGGGCATGCCAGGTCCCCCCAGCTCCAGACAGTCTTCTGCTTTGGCCACACATCACTGGCTCCAGTTTCCACATTGTCTGGGCAAGCCTGGGGGGGAAAACAGCATAGTCATAGCCAGAAGCATTTTTGCTGTTGACTGAAGTAGAGCATGGATAGGTGTTTTCCAGACAAAGAGACAAGCTGTCAACATGTGAGTGGTTCGAGATGCAAACTTCTCTTCGACTGGCCACTTCACTTAGAGTGAGGGAGACGCTGTACTATTTTAGCCCAAGCCTATGCTGGATGTGCATACATTTGCACTTCCTGAACCAAAAACCAGTGAGAACTTGTGCCCTAACGGATAACCAAAGAAATTTTTTCTCAAGTTCAAAAATGCATGGTCAAAACTGATCCCTTGATGTGCTAACAGGCTGCTTCTCAAAAAAGGAAGTCTACAAATCAGAGGCTGTAAGATCATGTTGTAGTTAGACCCTTATCAATGTAATTCCCCATCAAATATCTCAGATTGCAAAATTTCATCCTTTCTTTTTATACAAGCCTTGTGATACTTGGTTTTTTTTCTGAAAACCCAAGGTCCTTAGGTCATATTAATTCACAAAAATCTCACCATTCGTTAAAATATATATCCAGCCCTAAGTACCATAAGACAACAACTGGATACCAAAATAAGGTTTAAAAACCAGCAGCCAAATAAAAATGACACATCATCCATTTAAAACAAACTAAGGAAAAGCATAAACCTTGCGAATCTCATCTCATGAGAACAGTTTTGTGATCCATGATGTGTGAATGTTTGAGTTAGAAAGCTCTTTCCTTTTACAGGCATGTGGAGTAGTTTATTTTCATTGAATGTGTTATATATCTGGAATTCATCCCATTCATCAGAAGATTTCTGGCACAGGTGGACCCGGGACAAAATCGACAATATAGGTAAATTATCATACTTCTTCCTTATTGTGTATTTATTGTTAGATAGAGTTAATGTCAGATAAACCATCACAACTATCTGCTATGTGAGATGTGCACAGTGTATCTGTCATTTTTTGGAGTGTTTCTTCAAAGACCACATTGCCTTTCTGGAAGGAATTGGATTCAAAGTCTCATACTGCAAAACATAATTGGGTAATTTAAAAATCTCCAGTCTTGTGATCTACGTGCTCACTGAGGGCTCAACACTGATGTTAGCAGAGGAGTAAAATGTTCAGGAATAATAAGATTGATTTGTAAATGATTAATAAAGCAAAAAGATTTTGACTACATAAAATAGGAGCTACTGTAATACAAATAAGTACAACACTTATCCTTTTCCAAAGCCTGCATTCAGTCTGTTCCACAAGTGTGCATATGTCTGGTGCAGATTTTTATGGCTGCCTGATAGTGGGCAGGTTTTTTATCTAAGTCTGAACTGTGTAAAGAAATGGTATTTGGCTGGTAAGAGTAGGGTTTTATTTTCTTTTTCATTTGGTCACTTGTGCTCATCGAGTCTTTTATCCTAGGCCTTTTAAATAAATAAAACACTGATTTTTATTACTTACCTCGACATCTTGGGCAATGACCTTGCTGTAGGCAAGTAGAATTTAACAGCCTTTCCCCATGCAGAGGAGGAACCCCTCCTACCGCTGAAGCCCCACGAGCTGAGGACTCGGCTGTTCACCCCTCCCGGCCCCCTCAGCAGCGCTCTCCGCGGCGCTCTTACCGACCGCCCCTGTGTTGCCCAGGAGCACAACTTCCTAAAGGGTTTCCAGATGCATAATGACTACCTGGAGAACAAGCACTTCTGCAGATGGAAAGGTAAGAGAAGACCTGTGTGCCTGGAGAGAGAATAAAAAAGCAGAACAAAATGAAACCCCAGATTTGATATTAAACCCTATCTCCAAGGTTAAAGGCCATGTTTGGGCAGAATCACTATTAGACCAATCAGTTGTGGCACACTGGGATGTAGCATGGTGTGGTGTTGAGCTCCATGCCAATGGTTTGCTGGTGGCACACACCGCCTGAGGCAGGGGCACTGGGTCCTGATGGTGGCTTTCCCTTTGTTTGAAGACACACTCGGTCGGGAGGCACAAGAAACCCCCTTCATGAAAGTTGCCGTTGCAGGTTGAAACTGCATGTGGCTGGAGTTCAGAGGGCACAAGAGAAGGGATACAGTGAATCTCCCTTCCCTGAAGACAGAAACCAGTTAGGGCTCTGTGGTCATGGTGTAAGAGTGGAAAACAGGCTAACCAGTTTTGCACTACTGCACTTACAGCAAGAAAAATCTTTCCTTTCAGATACTGTGTTAGACACATTTCCCAACGAGCTGACACAGTCAGAGGAATTCCTGTCTCTGGTAGATACAGGATTTTTCATCAATACAAGCATCATGCCACTTCTAAAACCAGAGAGAAAGGTGGACGTCATCCTGCATTTAAATTACAGTGCAGGATCTCAGATACAGGTGAGAGGAATTGAAGCAGTCTCTGTTTCTTCTTCAACAGCTGTATGCCTGTAAGTTTTTAACACTTAAGTGCTTTCTCTATTGCTCCTACTAGAAGCCTTAACCACTAGCATTTTTTGCTTAATGCTGCAGTGTGATACTTCATTTATAGGCTGTACATATTCTCATTTGTTTTTCTTGTATGATACAAATGTTTTGTGCTAAGAACTCAGGGAAAACAAAAACCTTCTCTCCAATGATGTAGTGATTTCCAGTAGGGGTTTCAGAGCTTTCACATAGCTAGCTTGGAAAATGCCCTCTTTGTTACTGGACTCCAAGAAATCCTGCACCCTGAAATCCTCTTTAAGTCTTAGTGCTGTTCTGTTCATTGACCCAGGCTCTGGACCAGACCTGCAAGTACTGCTCAGAGCAGGGAATCCTTTTTCCCAGGGTGGACTTGAGTGAAAAAGACAGGAAAAACCTGAAGGAGTGTTACCTCTTTGATGGTGCTGAGACTCCAGGAGCGCCAGTACTGCTATTTTTCCCACTGATTAATGATACCTTTCAGAAATACAAAGCACCAGGTAAGTAATCAAACATGTTAAAAAAAGGTTGACATCATGGCCAGCCTATTAAAGGGAGTATATTTAATATGCCAACCCTTGAACTTCACTGTTGGCTCATTTCAATACATCAAAGCTCTCTGTTGCCCAAAGTTACTTTTTTACCAGGTCAGATTTGATGCTGTGGCTGTGCTGTTTCAATCTCTAAGATAGTTTGCAGGTAACTTTGATGTATCTACGTGAGCCACAGGTACAGCTCAGAACTGCAGTGTAGACCCACGTAAGAGGAATAATCATCATTTTTGTCCCCTCATCATGTGAAGCAGCTAATATCCACCTGAGCCAGGGACTGAGCTGTCAGTCTGAAACAGAATTATTTGTTTAAAAAAAATTTTAAACTCGCAAGAATAATTTAGATTATGAACTCTCTCTGTGGAGAGACATCTCCTTTCCCTGCTCTGTTAAGAGTTTGCTTGCTTCTGACCAGAGTAACTCCCATCTCTCAGCAGTGATTTGTCACCCCTTCCTCCTAGGTCAGAAGCGCTTAGAATCAGAGATGGAAGATGGCAAAGTTGATCTCTATGGCCGCTGTTCCCCTTACTCAACATATTCAATTCAGTACACTGAGAAAGCATATGACCGTCTGGTTCAGCTGGGTGAATACAACATCCTAAATAACGAAGACCTCATTATGCAGGCCTTGCACACAGCAGTGGCACGGAAAAGGCAGAAAAAGAAATAACATAAGACAAGGGACTATGCTTTTGTGTCCCTTAACCTGCTGAGAGACTGAAGCTCCCTTACGATCAGCCAGCAGCCTTCAAAGGATTCCTGCTCAACCTCACTGAATGGCAATCTCAGATGAGCAAAGAAGAGACTGAAAAGAAACTTTTCTCCAAAGAATTTCACTGTGGCAATTCATTGCAATTCAGCTACAACAGTGGAGTACAAGTCCCACATGGAATAAGGTGCTAAGATGATAATGAGCATGGTGCTAGTTGCCTTGAGAAAGTTTGAAATGTTTAAGTCCAACAGGTTCAGGGCAGACCACATTAAAAGCTTATTTTATTAACTTGGCTTGTATTTTGTGTTTGTGAGGTGGTGGTGAGGCAAGCAGCAGCCTGTGGGCCAGGTTTGTGACTGGGACCATGGCACATTGTAGGGAAGAATTTAGAGAAAGAAAGGCACGTGTCATATGGCATCCTGTGGGCATAGATCACCTCCAAGGGAGGCTTTGGACAGAGGCAGAGGAGACGCAGTCCATGGGTACCCAATCACCCAAGAAGGCAAAAGAGTCTTGATAAAGTTCTCCACTGCTTGACCACCAAGCTCCTCTGTGTGCTTCCTCACTGCTTCTTGGCTACCCATCCTCCTTCCCACCCCTGTGTGAGTGGGTAGTAGTGTAGTAACTAGAAATACAAGCTGAACAGAACACTCTGCTGGCTTTAAACCCCCTCAAAACAAGAGCAAGGATGTGCAGGCCCTTGAATTCATCAGTTCCACCTGCCCTTGCTGTTGGCTGGGTCTTGCACGAGCTTGGCACCTGCAGAATTAGGAGGCACCCACATGTGGGACAAAGGGCTTTACATGGTCTCAGTGCAAGAAGAAAGATTTTTTGTTTTGCAGTAGGGCATCTAAAGAGGATATCCTGCTCTGGGAATGTTATTTTTTCCCTCTTGAGATAGCAAAAATTTATTTTAACTGTAATGTTGCTGTAAGCCTTGTGCCAGCTGTGAAGAAGACAAAAAAGGTGCAGACCTATAGAGATCCCTGGAAACTCTGGGAAGATTTGCTATAGCAAGTACATCCTTCTGCATGGCAGGCTGCTGCAGGAGGATCTGTGCTTCCTGAGCTGGCTCTGCACCAAATCCAGCACAGACATGCACATACATGGCATAATTTACCCATTTGGTCCAAATGTGCTGTGATGAGAGGCTGTCTAACCTAGGCTTCTGTCACTGTTCCCAGGGAGGAGACAGAAGAGTGCTTTGCTTGCATCCATAGCAAAGATCCTCCAGCTCCTCTTGCATCTCTCTCACTGCCCGATTTGTTCACTAAGGTAAAGATTCTTTACTTGTTCATTGAAAAAAAGCTTATATTAAGTTCATTGCAGGTAACCCATGCTCTAGGTTGAATTAATAACATAAAACACAGTAATACTTTACAGACCAAATGAGTTTCTCCCAGAGCATTCACTTCTCAGTTATTAACAGACAGTAGAAATTCCCTAATTCTTTGTAGGCATCTATGTTATTAACTGAAGTAATATTGAAAGCAATAATAAAAATAGGACCATCCCATTTTTACAGCATGTAACAAGTATCTCAAAGTATGTAAAGCCTACTCAATATATGCATGCATTTCTTTTTTTTTATGCTGTAGTTATTTTAGAAGGTTAGGTTGGAAGATGAAGCTTAAGTTGTATTGAGTTTCTCAGTGTATGTAACAGTACAGCATGTACAATTTGTAGCCTACTAAAACCACCTGTGATTACATTTCAGTGTTAAAATTCTTTGCATTGCAGAAGGAATAGAATAGAATACAATAGAATATTTCAGTTGGAAGGGACCTACAATAATCAACTAGTCCCACTGCCTGACCAGTTCAGGGCTGACCAAGTTAAAACATGTTATTAAGGGCATTATCCAAATGCCTCTTAAACACTGACAGGCTTGGGACATCGACCACCTCTCTAGGAAGCCTGTTCCAGTGTTTGACCACCCTCTCGGTAAAGAAATTCTTCCTAATGTCCAGTCTAAACCTCCCCTGGTGCAGCTCTGAACCGTTCCCATGTGTCTTATCACTGGATACCAGGGAGAAGAGCTCAGCACCTCCCTCTCCACGTCCCCTCCTCAGGAAGCTGTAGAGAGCAATGAGGTCGCCCCTCAGCCTCCTTTTCTCCAAACTAGACAAACGCAAAGTCCTCAGCCGCTCCTCATAGGACATGCCTTCCAGCACTTTCACCAGCTTTGTTGCCCTCCTCTGGACGCATTCAAGGTCCTTCACATCCTTCTTAAGTTGTGGGGCCCAGAACTGCACACAGTACTCAAGGTGAGGCTGCACCAACACTGAATACAGCGGGATAATCGCCTCTTTTGACTGGCTGGTTATGCCGTGTTTGATGCATCCCAGGATGGGGTTTGCCCTCTGGGCTGCCAGGGCACACTGCTCACTCCTATTGAGCCTGCTGTCAACCAGCACACCCAGATCCCTTTCTCAAGGGCTGCTCTCCAGCCACTCTTCTTCCAATTCATATTTGTGCCTGGTGTACAGGATTCTGTATTGGGTTTATATGGAGAGGTTTTGACAGCAGGATGGGGTGCTGCTAGGGTGACCTCTGTGGCTTCCAGCCACATTTCAAGGCTCATGTGCAGGATTTTATTTCTACTTTCCAAATGAGTAGATAAAGGTATCCACAGTGTGCTTGGCTAAGTCATGTCACTCTGAAGCTTTAAATAGCATCATCAGAGCCTGGTGGAGGGAGCAGGACACAGTGTTTCTGTAATGACACACCAGCCAAGGACAAAAGTGCTCTGTGCAGCTCCCTATTTTAAAATACGGGGAGAAGGAGTGTCAGGAGAGATGTCTGTGAAATGCCTGCCTTGTTCCTGTAAAGGAGCTCTCTGGATATAGTCACGCTTTTATTTCTGTACTGCTGAAAAGTTATAGCTTTAACAGTGTGGTTTGTCCAGGGTAGATTCTCAGAAGATATTAATTGTGGATTATGAATAGGTTCTGGCTCTCAGCTCTCCTTCACTTTGCATTTATCCTTCCAGAATGAAGTTCTGAGAGTTGGTCTTTTTGTACTGTGGTGGTTTAAGCCCAGCTGGCAACAAAGCACCATGAGACTGCTCACTCACTCCCCCATCCCCCCCCCCGGTGGGATGAGGAGAAAATATTATAAAGAAAAGTTCATGGATCGAGACAAGGGTGGGAAGGGTTCACTCACCATTTAGGGGCACTGGCAAAACCCAGACTCAATGTGGGAAAAACAAAATCAATTTAATTTACTACCAATCAAATCAAAACAAGGATAATGAGAAGTAAACCCAAACCTTAGAACACCTTCCCCCCACCCCTCCCTCCTTCCCGGCTCAACTCCACTCCCCATTTTCTCTCCCTCCTCCCAGCGCAGGGGGCAGGGAATGGGGGTTGGGGTCAGTTCCTCACACGCTGTCTCTGCCGCTCCTTCCTCCTCAGGGGCAGGACTCCTCACTCCTCCCCTGCTCCACCGTGGGGTCCCTCCCACGGGAGACAGTCCCCCATGAACTGCTCCAGCGTGAGTCCTTTCCACGGGCTGCAGTTCCTTCCCTGGGAGGGTCCTTTCTAGAGGCCGATCTTCAGTCACAGGCTGCTCCAGCGCGGGCTTCCCCATGGAGTCGCGGCCATCTTGGGGGCATCCACCCGCTCTGGTGTCCTCCTCCCCGGGCTGCAGGTGGGCATCTGCTCCCCCGCTCCCCTCCGTGGGCTGGGGGGGGACAGCCTGCCGCCTCACCGCGGGCTGTGAGGGCATCCCCTCTTCTTCCCTGACCTCGGTGTCTGCAGAGGGGTGCCTCTCACATCCCAATCCCCCGACTCACTGCAGGTTCCCCCCCTCTTAAATCCGTTCTCCCAGAGGCGCTACCGCTGTCACTGACGGGCTCAGGCTGGGCCAGCGGCGGGTCCGACTTGGAGCCGGGGAAGGTTCCAGCAGCTTCTCACAGGAGCTGGCCCTGTGGCCCCTACCTCCGCTACCAAAACCCCACCACACAAACCCAAAACAGGCAGTCAGCCTGGAGAGATTTTTCTCATGACCAGTTCGCTTTCTTTGCACAGTCAGTGTGAACGTCTCAAGGGATGGTTCTTATAGCTACAAACAGGTCAGATGTAATTTCCTTACAGGGTATCACTAGTGCTTCCAGCTTCAGCCATTCAGACGTCAGTGGGGAGCTGGGTATCTCCCATGGGGTTTTGTGCTTGCCTTTTCATTTAGGATGTCCCCCAAATGGATAGGCTGTTTTAAATGACTGTGGTCATTTGCAAGATGTCTCATTTTAGACATTTTCTGGGGCATGGTTTGGCTCAGTCAGGCCTCACTCAAGATTCAACAAGCTTGAAGGAGGCTTTTTACACCTTTCACATGTGAAACCAAAACAGGAGGTTCAATAAGGAGCAGCGGTAGGCTGCAGTAAATAAGACTGGAAGGTCTTAGGAGAGGTAAAGAAGGCCTGTGAAACTCTTGGAGGTTAAAGCTAAACCTGGAGGGATATTTAGGTTGTTTGCATCCTTTGCCTTCGCAGTCCTTGTTTGCAAGTACATAATGATAAGCCTTTAGCAAAACACTGAGGGACAGTTTTCTGGGGCATGCTTTTCCCACTGTCGGTTTCTAAATGGTCCTACCACCTTGCTGTTCTTTAGTAAGTCCATTTTATAACACTGTACAGAGCTCTTGAATTGTTTAGGTCTGGTTACCTCCTATTATGCTGTGGAAGAACAAAGTAAAACAGCGAACACAGTTTTGTATTTGTACTAGATTATTCATCTAATTTCTTCCCATAGACTTATAAAAGCCAGAAGTACCATCAGATCACCTTGTTAGACCTGTTAGATGTCACACCTGTTACCTGCCATACAGTTACTTAAATGTTAATCCTTGTCACCTGTGGCTGACCAAAGTCTATCTTGAAGAAAGAAGACCCCTCTTTTAAAGATATCAGGAACGGTGAAGTCACCACATTTCATGGAAGTATGTTCTAGTGGGTGATCATCTTCCAGCAATAAGTACACACCTTGTTTCCAGCTTCATTTAGTTTGGCCAGAGCCCAGATATTAGTTCTTGTTAAACATTTTCCTAGTAACTTAAAAGCCATTGCATAACCACTGTTTCTTCAGTAGGGGCGATTTTATAAAATATACCAAGGTTACATCACAGTCTTCTTTTCGTCAAAACAGTAGATTCAGCCCTTCAAGTTCTCATTATAAAAAAAAGCTTTATTTGTACATCCAGCTGTATCTTTGTTCTTGCACTCCCTCCAACTCTTCATTGTCTGTTTTTCAAATGCAGACTCCAGTACCCTTCCCACTATTGCTATACACTGAGATGAACATTGCCTTGTTACTCTTATATTCTTACATATAAATGACTTCCCACTTTCTCTATACAGAATCCACTTGTCCTTATTTGCCATTAGAGACTTCGGCTGAGTTGTTCGTCTTCCATAAGCTGGTGAGTTAGCATTTTCCACACTACAGTCTTCCCTTTTGCAAGGGGGAGTAAATCGTAACATATATTCGTAGTTCCTTTAACCATAACTTCACACTTCAGTGTGTTCGAATTAGTTGTGGTTAAACAGGCCAGTTTATCAAGCAGGTCAGATCATTCTGCATGATTGCCCTGTCCTCAGTATTACCTAGCACTCCATCAATCATTGTTCTACTGCAAATCTGGCCAGTCAGGATGTCATGTTTATTTCCAAATCACTCGTGAAAATGTTGAATAGAGTTTGAGACTGGTAAACTCTTAAAAATTCCTCAGAAGAAAACTTTCTTCAGTGATGTTTCTCACTGAGGACTAATTCTGAAATCAGTTAGCTAGCAAGTTCTTAACCTTAGTAATATATACTTTTTTTCAATCTTTGCATAACAAAATCTTACTATCTTTGCACAATAGACGGTAAGTAAAAAAACCTGCAATTGCAGGGTAGAACAAAGTAAGTTTCTTCGCATTAAAAACCCCGTTATTTTATACTGACTGACTTCCAGAAGGTAGCTCAGAACTTACCAAAACTGCTCATCACCTTAGAGGGAACCTCTGGCTAATGCTAATCCCAGAAAGATTTCTTTTCCATGCAGTCATCTTGCATCACCATTTTACTATCCCATGTACCTTACTAGTGGAATGCCCTGTAATTGCTTTGACATCCTTCACAGCTTTATTGCACTCTGGTCACTGAAAGACAGCTCCACTACCCTGGTTTGCAAGATCAATGCACGCATAGGAACAGCACACTGCAGTTTTGGCAGTACACTGGCATCACCTCTACTACATGCCTAAGATAAGGAAATTAAAGAAGAATTTATGTGCATAATCCAAATATAAGTAAGACTTTCACAAAGCTTAATAGAAATAGATTTAAATTTATATAAAAAAAACCAACAAAACAAAACCACACAATTATATCTGCCTTTATTAAGATCAGCTCCCAACAGCTTTCCTGACCTTTTTTTCCTGTCTTTTTATTTCCCAGCTATACAGTTCTTAAACACTTTACCAAACCATATGGCTAGGCCATATTGTTCATATTTAAGTCAGGTAGGTCCCTTATTTCTGCCTTCATGGAAAGTGTTTCAGACATCATTTTTACTCCAAATCTCCACAGGTGTTTTTATACATATATAAATACACACACACACACACACACATATATGGAATTTGACTGGGTGGAACCATCTGCTGTCCAGACAGTAAATTGTACTAGTTAATGACTGTCCTAAGGCTAACTAATCACACGTCACCAATCTTTTTTCGGGGAAAACACTCCCTTGTGTGGTGGAGTGCAGTTTTCAGTATATAATTAATTGCTTTGTGTGCTGAAACTTGTATTTAATATAAACATGCATACATTAACAAATGCTGTACAAAACATATGAAACATAAATGAGAAGAATGTATGTAACTTGAAACTAACTCTTGACTTAAAATAGGTATTGCTATTAACTACTTCAGGGATGATGGATCATTTTATGTGTATGACTACCAGCCCACATTTTGAGGAATAGCATGAGAACCAAGAGTGGTAATACATGATAACTGATTTTTCATTAATCAGATATGTGTCCCACTGGCAGCCCGGGTAACCAATCTACTGACACCTTACCACATCCCTCCTGCTACTTTTGAAAATTGGCATGATATTTACTTTCTTTCAACTTTCTGCAGTTCTGCAGCATCCCAAGAATTAATACGGCTGAACCATAGACAGTCAAGAATGCTCCTAGACTATGCTTTTGGAACTAATTGGTAAGAATGATCTCTGTTCTGTCTTAATATGTGTTGTATGGCTATGTGTTGTGAAACAGTTCATAATATTTCTCTTTCCCAACATAGAACACAAGTGTTTTATCAGCATGCCTGCTTTAGCTGCATCATTAGTAATTATTTTGCTATCTCTATGAAGTAGTAAATATAGACCTTTGACAGGATTTTGCTTTCTCCTCATATACATTTCATATATACTTGCATATATACGTATGTGTATATATATGCTTCTAATTGTCACCCCTGGAAACCACATTTTTTCTATATTCTCTGAGTTTTGATTTAAGTTGAAAGTTTCATATTTTCCATCTGCCCATGTACTGTGTATTGTTTTTTCACATCCAGCTGCTGCCTTCTTATCACCTCTGAAAGAGGGCAGACTTTCAGCCAAAATTGTGAAATTGGGATAGCTCATATCATACCACTGAGAATTCCTCAACTGCAGCAGGAACAGATAGTTATGCCTCCAGAGACATCTTTTAGCCCACCCTAACTTTTCCTACTGGTTTTTAGCATGAAGGTGCAATGCTGAGCCTCCAAAGCAGTAGGAATTTCTCTTTGTCAATCACACAAGTTTTTCACCAACAGCTAGTCTGACCTTATCACTGTCTTGGACTTGTGGAAATACATGGAATAAGTAATTTTCCTTTCATGTCATATCTGTGCAATGTAATGTAATTGAGTAGGTTTTATTCATTACAACACATAGGGTCAAAATATCAAAACCATGTGAGAGTTGCATGCAATAGCTGTTTAGACAGGTTTCCACATGCTTTAGTAACATGTGGCTCCCTTACATTTAGTATAATGGATATTCAGCAGTGTTTGCTTCTACAAATTTGTCTTTCTTTAATCTGTGTTTTCTTGACCTGACTTAAGAGTCACGCTTGTCTTTGATGTCTGTGAGTTTTAGCACAGTATCATGTTGCAATGATGATTTAATTTAGCATGTAATAGGATGTACTTACAGAGTTGCCTATCTTGATCTCCTGGAGAATGTTTCTTTCCTTATGCATTTCTGAAACACTTCCTTAAGATGTTTTGCAATTGTTTCTTTAAAGTCTTTCTGTGTGGAGCTGTTAACATAGTTTAATCTTCGTGATCAGCCCTTTTGTGAGTAGGTGGCCACACTAGATTCCTGCACAGGTTTGTATTTTGTTCAGCGGGAGCATATGGAATGATAGCTGGACTCTTGCCTACCAGCCCAAAATTCTCCCACACTCGGCTCTCCAGACAACTGCGAAGCCTTTTGGGACTCCCTGAGAAATGACTTTGTTTTGTTAGCAGCCATGTGGAGTCATGCACGTAGCATCACTGAGGCCACATCCCACGGGCAGCTGGCACAAGGCATGGATGATGGCTCAGTGTCAGACAGCACAAAATGCAGGTTTGTGGGGTGTCCATGTGACTCCCAACAGAGCCTGGGTTTGTTAAGCACAGCTTTCATGATCTACCAGGTGCCCTGGAAAGGCTGTCACTCCATTCTCCCAGTGACAACACACTGTATATAGGACAAGATACGCTGCCATGCACACCTCTTCAGATTGCACAACGGGTCACGAGGCTTGAAGTCAACATGGCAATATGGCTTCTGTAAATGTGGAGAGATACTGGATGCAAGAGCTTCTGCAACAGCCGGGGCTTTCTCATGCAAGAGGCAACAGGAATTTCAGCGCTGCAAGACTAGCTGGAGTGAGTGCATCACCCAACCCTGTGCTTCCTCTTCAGCCTGCACAGTGCCTGGCAGCCTTTCCTCGGTTGGGTACGGCTTCCCTAAGGAACTCCCTTTCCCGTAGCTTGTATTTTCTCACCAGGGCTTTCATACTGGAGGCGGTCACCTGCCCCAGGTTGTGGAGGAGAAGGGAGCTGCATCTTTTGGGGCAGAATCTCTTGGCTGTTTCTGTCCCTCTTGGTTAAATTAGGAGGGAGAGACTTCATTCTCTTGCAGTACGGCATCGGATGTGGGCTCTGGTCTCACAGTGCGCTGTCCGATCCTCTTCCGTAACACAGAAAATGACACAAAAGTTAGGAATTTCATCATACCAAAACCTGAGCCATTGCCACGTTGAGAAAAGCAGTCTCCTGATGTCTGCTGAAACACTCTGGCTATGCCTCACCTGGCTGAAAAAGCAATGCACTCAGAAAGGTGCAATGCTTGCTTTTACACTGAGGAAGTAAAAGGGATCCTGCTTAGCAATGGAGAAGACTTTGAGGAACTGCCAGAATCAGTGGCAAACCTGTCACCTGCTTTGGGGTCCCCTGATCCTGCCTGGGACACTCAAATAACAGTCCTCACGGGAAACCACATTTCTCTCTCTGTAGTCAGCAAATGCACTCTGGTGACCAACTGTTTTATGCATGGACTGGATTCTTGTAATGCCCTTTATCCCTTGGAGCTAACTGCAGTGAAATGAACACTGGAAATTTAAAGTTGACAATAGCGTATGATGTCCCATAGGTTAGACAAGAAAAGGAACCTCGAAGGCATACCCCATCAGCACTTGCTGATTTTATTAAGATACCAAGATACCGTTAACTTACTACAGCTGAAAAGGTTTAGAAGCCAGTTATTTCAGGATAAATTGCTTTAGCAGTCCCAATGTCTTTTAGCGTCTGATGGCAGACTAACAGTGAGGCTGGTACAAACTAGGATCCTATGCAGGGCATGCCTTACAAAAAGAAAGACTGATTTAAGAACTTTATATATAAGCTCAGTAATAAGGTATTGAACTTATGCACATGCACAGGTCTCCTGAAATCAGATCTGTCAAAAGAGAGATTACGTTCTATGCAAGAATAAACAGACCAAATAAGCTTGCAAATCTGAGCTACTGCCAGTATTTATCTGGGACATTAAGTACTTCTTGGACTGTTTCTGAAATATTTTCTGAATTTAAGTTTACTCTGAGTTTGGGCAAAGTTAGTATATATGTAACAGCAAATATCTATCTTATCTATACTCAGGTGCTTATGAAGCAGCTGCTGAACTTCCACAGATTGCAACCTGGGGTTTCACGGAAAACCCAACTTCTTATTTCTCCCTTAATACACCTAGGCATGCACTACCACTGCACAGCCTGTGCTTTATGAACAGCAGTCCCAAGTCAAGCTGTCCCGTTCATGATCACAGGGGTCTTAGGTGATCCTGAATGGAACATGGCAGGAAGTTATCCTGGTTATCACAAAACCTCTTATTTGTTATTTGAATGAATCCATGAGAGGATTTTTCATTTATATGCTAACAGAGCTTTTGCCCAAGGGTGTTTTGCAGCTTCACATTGTGACAGGGTGAATCATGTGTTAACAACACAACCAAGTTCCTCAATGTCAAGTTCCCTCAGCATCAGTAACTTTGGAAATAAGTGATTAAAGAGGATATACTGATTACTCAGAGTGGGATTCACCTCACCTACCTTCAGCCATGCAGAAGTTAGGTGTCAAGTATGACCTGGACATTTAGGCTTCTCCAGAAGAATCCAATATAAAGGGGCTTAGTCACTACCTGCAGTTGCCATGCTTGCTTTTTCCTCCATTCAGTACACAGGGAACAGTGGCAACCGACTTTGACTCGAAGTCTAAATTTTATATGATTTAATTTGGGTGAGGTCAAGCCTACCCAAGTGCCTGCCTTGTGAAAAAGCCTTGTTTGCCTCAAAAGGAATAGTGCTTCATAGCAAAAAGCAATTTGAACTTTGAACTAATTTAGGAAATTCAATACCAGTGTCAGCTTTGAGTCAAAGGTACCTTTGGCTGCCTCTGACTTGAGCTTAAAAAACAGGTATTTCATATCAGGAAGGCTTGAGTCAGGAAAGAAGAGTTAGTTGTTAGGCAACAAGCAACTCTTAGTCACCTTCCTAAGGGATGGTGGAGGCTTTTTCCCCTACCTCATTTCCTTTTGTCTGAAAACCAAAGGTGCAATATGACACACGTAAATGAAAACCGGCTCTTATGCAAAAACCTCACACCCATTAGCTTCCATACATTGCAGAAACAAGACCTGGAGCTGATAATCTTCACGGAGCACAATTACAAAGAAATTATAGCTAACGTTCTCATTCCTCTGTTGCAGTACCGCACCTCTTCTAGACACTTCAATCAAGGGTACAGATAAGCTGTAGAAGAAGGAATAGAAAATGTGTGTGCTTTTGTGTGTGCAGTTACTTTTCTCTAAACTGTTTCTGGTCACCATTTTTACCAAAAAAAAGGCAGATTCTAAAATTTTTTTACAGAAGTGCAAATGCTCATACTAAGCAAAGCATCAGCCAAAGTGGGGGAGAGGCTTGTGACTATCTTTTGCCTATTGCTGTAGTTTATGTAATTCTGATTTCAGTTAAGCAGTTCCTGTTCCATCAAAAAGTTTCAATACGATGAAGGTGAGAAAGGAAGCTCACAGCAAACCTTTCCCTTGCATGATGTGATAAAATAAATGTGCTTATTTAATTAAAAAAAAAAAAGGAAAGAAAATGTAGGCATTAAATTAAACCTTTGCAAATAAAATTTGCAAGGATGGAATACTGCAGGTAAGATGATCAAACTGTCTTAACTTGTTCTCCTTGTAACACCAGCTTTTCATACTGATTCCTCTGTGCGTATAAGAAAAGTATGTAATGAGACTGCTAGAAGTGATTTGGTTTGTGTCTAGTTTCTGTCACGGTTCTTGTACAACACTTATTGACACAGTCTGAGTGGCTGTGATTTCATGCTTGTACAGGTCTCTAATAGGAAGCACCATGCTTTGTCATCCCATTAATCTCAAGTCCTTTCATAAGCACTACTTTTAATCATTTGGGAGGACTTTCAATACAAATGTATGTGTGCCTAATAATGCTTGCATAATGGATTAGAAAATTTAATCACTGAGCTTCCTAGAGGTGTGCTGAACACATACATCACTCAGCTTCCTAGAGGTGTGCTGAACACATGCAGATCCTCATTAGATAAAAAAAAAACCCCCAACATAAAACGTACAGGATCAGTCCATTAAATTCCAATAATCTGCTAGTAATGCCCAGCTGGCTGGTGATTTGAATAAAGTTGCTCAGAAATCTGAATGGGTTTTGCACCAGAAAATGACAGTTCTGAACCGGGGGGGGGCTAAAATCTCCTAAAACATGAAATTATTTTAGTTTGTTGAAATGTTTCATGATTTTTCAAGGTGAAATGTTTGAATCTCAATTGATTTTGTTAAGATGCATACTCTATTAAATGTAAAGCCCAGAAATCAGTAAAACATTTCAAATGGAAAAGTGATACATTGTGTTTTAGGGAGCACAGAAACGTTGTTTTTCAAATTTCTCCCTCCTTTCATTTTTTTGAAGTAGAACACTGCAATAAAAACAAACACATATGCAAAAATCATAATGCAACAGCACTTCTCAGGGAAAAATATTCCTTCAGAAGAATTCTTAGCATCTTCATACTTAAATGTCTTCCTTCTAATGATCATCCCCATCTTTTTTTTTTTTTTTTTTTTATTATGGAGGCAATAGTGCATGGAATTCAGGGTCTTTGCATGGAGACAATAGGTAGATGTGTCTATTAGGCTATTATTGTCATCGGTTTTAGATTACTGCTGCAAGTTTACCATCTCATAGATGATCTTTATCAGATCATCAATCAGGTTATTGCTGTTACTGCATTTCCATGAGCCCCCAGGTGGGAATAATTTGGTCTCTCAGCATGCTCTACTCAGTCACAAGACCTGCAGATATGAACGTTCACAACTTACAACAGACATGCTCTTTAGACAAGTAATGGGGGTGGGAAATTTTCCAGTTTCAGAAATCATGGAAGGGTGGAGCTCTGACTCAATGTAGTAAAACACCTGTTGCAACTTCTGACACTCTTCAAGGCTGTAAATTTGTTTCAGGAGGCACTGGCAACTGTGGAGTCTAATATTCAGGTGCCATTCACAGCACCTGCTTTTAATGCAGCAGCGATCGCAATGGCTTCAACCTCTGCCTTTCCTCAGGTAAGTGGAAAACAGAACAAGCCTGGCAGGAGCCTCTGAGTATTTGATTTAGATTTTTCACCAGACTATAAGCAGGTCAAGTCCACTGATACCTGTAGGACAGAAATCTCCAAGAAAACAAGATTGTCCTTCCTTGACTATTTGCAGCTACGAGGACCTGGAGTCAATATCTTTCCATATAGCAGAGAAACAGCTGATGTTTTCCTGGCACATTTGTTTTATCCACCACAAACAATGAAGAGGTGTGAACTGCTTGCTCCACATTGCAATTCCACATTGAGGAGTTGAAATAAGTAGAAAAATTGGTCTTTACTCTCTTTTTCATCCCTTATTCTCTCTCCCTCAACAGCATTCAAGCAGCAAATCAAGCCCCTTGGAAAATGAAGAAAGAAAATGGATGATGCATTACGTAGCCCCAAGCGACGTTGATGTTAAGGTACCAACTTCAGCAAACTAAAAATAGGTGGGACTAAACCAATATTTTTTTGAGAAGGGTAGGATTTTTTTTTCAAATCTGATTATTAAAGATTCATATGCTTATTTAGAAATAGGAATATTTCACAAAAGAAAATTTTCTTTAGGTGAAACATCTGCATTCCATTATTTTTTTATTCCATTCCTTTATTTACATAAATTGTGTTATTTTCATGGTTTTATTCCTTAGAGAAATTCCTTAGGGAAAATGTTGTCAATTTACTGTTAAAATGGGCCTTCTTTTAATACTGTCTATCACTATTGACATTAATGGAGTTTTAGCCCAGCATGAAAGGAGAACGTTGCCAGTGTTGGAAAGTCAGAGTATGGTTGTTGGTGATCCTTTGGGTTTTGGTAATTAATGCCGATTTCCAGAACAAATGCCCACTTTGATCACTGTGCAACTCTTCACAAGAAAAGCACAACAACTCTAGCAACCTTTGCAGGGCCTGTGACAGAGATATATTTGCATCAAACACATACCAGCTGTATCAGTGATGATTTTTGTCTCCACTCTCAGTTAGCTTGCAGATGACTATGCATTGTGTCAAGCTGCCTCAAAGTAAAAGCAGGGCAGCTCCAAACAAAAAGCTAACTTACTTTTGATGTTATCTTAAATGGTGTTTGATTCAAGTATCTATAGCTCATAGGAAACCTGTATGTTTAATTTCTTTTTTGTGCAACCAGACTTCCAAATCAATAGAAAACTACAAACATTTTTTTGCTTATGTATGTCGCAACTTTATCAAACTGATTGATCAAAGTGATTTCTTGTTAGTAGCAATCTGGCAGCTCTTCAGATAGTTTGTCACCCTTTTTGTACACTAATTTCTATCAGTGGGGTGTGAAATGATGTAAATGGTGAAGTAGCATAACAAAAACTGACATGCTGTTTAGGTGTTCATAATTTGCTCTGTGTGTGTGCTAAAGCTCAGCAAGGGAATGTACTAAAGCAGGAAAAGCAACTATTAAACAGTGCAATGACCGGATCTCTGTAGCATTTTTGTAATGATTTACTGTATTTATACTGAAGTTGTGTTCTGGTTTAGAATATCCATGGCTAAAAGCATCCAATCCTTCTTCACCGCTAAGGTAGTTACATGTATATAAAGCTTGTTAGAATCCAGCACATGTTTTTGAATGTATGTAAAGTAACATAAAATGATCCTGTGGCCATAAACCTGTGCATATAGGGGCTATGGGACCCTTTCCACAGCTTTAATTCATTGTTCTTGTCATAATTTCTCCTTATCAAATGAACCTCTGAAAGTTCTGTTTGCTATCCATAGGTGTTTAACTACCAAGACGTTCTCAGACACTCTTTGTTTGCCTCCTGCCTTTTGAATAGATTTTCTCTCCTCTGTAATCAAGCTTGGCAGAAAATTGGCATTAAAGGCACAGACTTGTGCAAGCTGGCCAATTCCTGCCTCTTACTGGCATTGGGTTTCCTGGGCAGCTTGCAGTAATTCGCTTGATTTTTTGCAAGCCATAGCTTGCCATCTGCAACAGAAGGATAATCCTTACAAGAACAAGTAAACAGGTGCAAAGCTTTCCTTAATGCTAATGCTCAAATATTTGCCGAAGTACTTGCTTCAGTTTGAGAGGACTTTGGGTAGCTGTGTGATAAACTGAATAGTTACTGGATTGGGTTTAGAAAAACATGCCCAGGGGCTGCACATGGAATTTAGCTGTGTTGCCTACCTACAGTGTAAAGCCAAGTATGCCCCACTGCTAAGTTTTCAGGAAAATGTAACAACTTTGTGAAACCTCTTTCATATTTTAAAATGGATAGGAGCATCAAGACAGCATCTCTTTAACTATTTCAGGGAGTCCTGAGTTGACAGTTTGCCTTCTAGCACCCTACACATGAATACAAGAAAGATGAAACATGCTAAAGGAAGATCATAAATAGCTGTGAGTAAGGTAGCCCATAATTACATTAAATCTAGAAAATTTATCACTGGATATTATTTTTTAGTGCATTGTCTTATAGAGAATAATTTGTTATTTCCAAAATTAAAAAAAACTAATGGTATTTTCCTTGGCAAATTATCAGCTTAAAAAATAGTTGTTGGCTCATCATCTGTGAATGCACTAAAAACTTATAAACAGTAATGCAAACAGCAAGAAACTAGGAAGCATAATCTCAGCTCAAGATTAGTAGTATTAACACAGGGCTGGGAGGCTCACCAAAGTATTCAGCTGGACACAAAATCTGAAACCAGAGAAGAACTAGGAGAATTTTAATCAGTTTTTGATTTATGCAAGTGATACACATAAAATGATGTACATTCCTTAACGGTTTGCTGCAAAGCTAGAAAAAGCCACAACGTTACCAAGGGCCCTGTCTCCCTTCCCTCTTAAAAAAAGTATCTGTGATTGAAGTGTGTCATGTAAGGTCACCTTTTTCAGGGGTAACAATGAGCCTTTAAGGAAGGCTGTTCAGTCTGACCATCACTCTGTCATTGCAGGGCTAAGTTCAGAGGTTCAGGGTACACAGATTTATCTTTATTAGAGGGGACTGCAAGAGGATTTGCTCATCTCTGTACTGCGGATTCTCAAATTTTGGTAATACTTTCCTTATTCTAGGTATCAGGAGTTACTCCTGGCTTAATATGGAATGCAAATTTTGTGCTGAAATTGGCTGTTTATGATAATTAGTCACTCATGGATAGTTGTTTACATTACCAACTCCCTGAACTAACCATTTTTTTAATGGAATACAAGTGATAATCAGCAGCAGCAACACACTTACTTACTTTTTAGTTTATTAGCGTTGTTCAATGTCTTATTGCAATGAAATGATGACTAGAGGGAAAAGTTGTTTAGGTGCATGACTTCCATTGATGGCACCAGGGACTTAAGCTTCGGTTATAAGAAGATGTTATTTTGCTCTTTGAATTTTCTGGAGTAGTTTTCATGTCTGGCATTTGGCCATCAGAAAAGTATTAGATGAAGTAATTTTTCATTAACTGCCTCCTCTAAGGAGGATAAGTCTCCTTTTCATTTGTCTCAGAGATTTGCTTTATAGTTAATAGTTCTCTTAATAGTTAGCAGTTCTCTTCAAAAGCATTGGTGTCTCAAATGATGATGTTGATCACTGAATATTGTTCCTCCTTTGATGCCCTAAGGAGAGGATGAAAATGTTTTCTAGAACAGATTGGGTTTTTTTCTGAAGGACTTTGATTTGCACAATATGGCCATCTGAGTGTTATACTGAGAGAAAGTGAGAGGGGTTCAGAGTACAGACTGGTTCTGAGTGCTGTGAAAACCCTTTCCTAGCTGGTAAAAATGTTGAGAATATGGAGATAAAACTAGCGTTTTCATTATTCCTTTGAATTTAAAGTAATCATTACTCTTGGGGGCAGGCTAATACCAGCAGGGATTTTGCTAGTAAACCATGCTGACCCAATGAATAGACCCAGGGAGCAAGGCTTAGGCTGAGGGAAGCTCAGCCATGGCTTGCCTGGCTGCATGTTCTCTGCTACCAAACACACTTACTGAATGCATCTCTCAGGTTCACATCACTAGCTCTTTCCTCTGTTCTTAATTCCTTGAGTGTCTTTTTCCATTCTCTCTCTTGTGGTCTTTGTTCCATGACTGAATGCTGGGTGTGCTCTGGCTGACATAGCCTGTATCTCACAGGACTCAGTTTTCTCAGGCAATACAGTGAGATTTTTCTCCTGGTACACAGAGTTCCCCTGCACAGCTCACTGGCTTTTCTCTTACACAGCCCCTACTCAGAGCTCTCCTCGTGGAGGTGAGAAATAATTCTTGCTTCTCATTCAATCAAATTTCTAATCTGTACATTATGGCTGATAGGGTACTCTCCCCTATTGTTCCCTTGGCAAGCTCTTCAAATTTAACTAAACTCCTCTTTACACCAAGACATCTTCCTGTGGCACCAAATATCCCCATCCACTTTCTCACCATGATTCCACATGAAATTAGGTGTTTGAACCCTTGCATAACCTTTGACACTATCTAATCTGTGTAGCATCTTGCTGTTCTTCATGGAAACACTGGGTATGTTCTATTGTTTCAGGGTTTGGGGTTTTTTTCCTTCCTAATACAGCCCTCCCATACTCTAGGTCTCTTATCAGTTTGTCTTCATTTGCATGCAAAGTATGAGGTTCTTGTGATACATTCTTCACATAACCTGTACTCTAGTCTGCTGCAATGGCACTCGGGAATGAGCGCACAGCCAGTGGCTTGGTGTAAACGTGTCTTTGCAGAACCCACGCTTGTTTCTCTTTCTGTCACTCTACCTCTTAAAAAGTCATGGTAGTTCATGCACATCTCTGACAATCTTTAAAAATACATGTTCCAAAGTGCTGGCTGAAGGACTGATGCCATTAAAGAAGGCAAAGAGAGCACCAACACTAAATGTGATTCCTTTAACTCTTTCCTTTATTTCCCCTGAGATATCTCTGCTGAAGTTTTTATGTTTCTCTAATTTAAGTACTATTTTTGACAAAGGTATACAAACAAATGAACACACCCAATGAGTGTTTGTTCTTTAAGAACAAAACAGGTTGAGGTAAGAAGACATGGAGTTATTCCTTGGCGATGAAAAAGGAATGGTCTAACAATAATGGTTGAAACAATAGTGTGGAGCTGGCTCAGCCCAGATTCTGATAATGCTGAGATCTTAGCTTCCCTGAACAAACAGCCCTATAAAATATCCTGTGCCCTACATATGACTTTAAGCAACAGTGATTAACTTCCTATTTAGTTTTGGAATACACCCACCCAGAAGCCAAGATCTTCTACCCCTTATAGCCTGATAAAGAGAATGCGTTTGTTCAGCACTTAATAGCCCTCTTGTTATGGGTGTGCTGCTTCTTTACCTCACAGCAAAAAGTATTAGCATTTTAACTAGTCCACTTACTGAAAATATTCTGACATGATTCCTGATTATAAGCTTGAGCTCATGGGAAAAGCTTTATGGTTAACTGGTTAACTTTTATTTTAATATGCCTTTAAATTACCCAGCATTTTCTGAAAAATTCATTCTTGCCATTTCATTGGATAATTTCATAGCTTGAGAATTACTGCAATTTTTTTGCAAATTCCTTTTATGACCTTCATGTCTGTCTTCCTCATAGAGATGGAAATGGTTTGGGAGGTTAAGCTAGATTTTGTCATGATGAATTCCCCGTGGTTCAATGCTTTACACACTTCAGCTGATGTACTGTCTTGTCTCACTGATTTCTTATACTTTGACCTTTTCAGCAGTCTTTGACTTTTGTCACAGTAGCAGCACCTGTGAACGTGCTTTCTCTTATTTCACTCCAGAGTTTCTCCCTGTTATTTTAATTGATGTTTCTCAGAAAATAGATAACATTGCCTAATTATTTCATCATCTTCATCATCCATTTTCACTTCAGATAATATTTTCAAACTTTTAGTCATTACCTTTCACAACAGCTTCTTACTTTGGCCACCTTTTGTTGTTGTTATTGTTGTTTTGTGAGGTGACTTTAGTAAGAATTACTGATCTATTTGCCTTCTGCCATTATCTCAACTCCTCCCTGAACTCTTCCTGAATATGAGTGACTACCATCAGGCCTCCACATCACTGAAGTGGCCCCTATTGCTTGACCCTGATACATACTATGCCTTCAGTATTATTTGGCTGAATATCTTTCTGCAAATCTACAAGTGTCATCATAATTAGTTTGGTCATTTTATAATTTCCACAGACCCTTGCTATTAGAACTGCAAACTAACACTTCCCTACTCCCAAATCTACCTCATTTTAATGCTATAACATTTTGGTTTTATTGATGCTTTACTCAGAAGTCCTTCAAAAAATAATTATTATTCCATAACCTTACTCTTTCAAGGTTGCTTTTTAATATATATGTTATACTGTTTATATCTTCCCCTGTCATTGGAGGTAGCCAGTACAGAATCTGCTGATAACATCTTTGTATGCAGTCAGCCCTCAGGTTTTGACAGACTTTGAAAGAGTATTTTCTTTCTTGTGCAGACCCTTCTCCTCTGGCATTCACTGCAGTCTTGCTGTGTTACCCCAACTAACTAATGAGACCTGTTCCTATTATAATCACACATCAGCTTGGGAATTATTACTCAATATAGTCTGAAATTTCTGAAATTCTTCCCTTTCTTCTGCTTCTATTCCTAAACTATGATACAGGTAGCCATTCGCGGTGCTGATTCACCCTTTTCATTCAGTCTGTTGTGTACAACCATGGTGCAACTCTCTTTCCTTTCTGTAAATTTCAGCTATTTTGACAAATCTTCCACAAATGTTCCCACAGTCAGGGAATCCAGACAGCTATCTATGCTGCAGCCATAGCAAACTTTGCCCATTTTCTGCATCTTTCTGCTGGTACCCTGGTTGCTCTAGCTGCTGTTGCTGGACATGATGGACATGTTCTCTGAAGATGTAAAAATCCCTAAAGCACATGTGATTGTCAAAACTTTTACAGACCTGTGAAAGCCTAGCATCTTCAACAAGGAATTGGAGATAGCCTTCTTTGAGATGGATTGTAGTCAAAACCATGTACTTTGTTATACTACTCCATGTCTATCAATCAGCTAACCACATTGGGTAAGGAAAACTTCTGTTCCCACAAAGCAAGCTAGGAATGTTTGTCCAAAGCTCTGTATTGCCCTGGTGGCCTGAGACATTCCCTAAGGTGCTAATACTAA
Source organism: Haliaeetus albicilla (assembly GCF_947461875.1). Classification (NCBI taxonomy): domain Eukaryota; kingdom Metazoa; phylum Chordata; class Aves; order Accipitriformes; family Accipitridae; genus Haliaeetus; species Haliaeetus albicilla. Next base: position 41,811,092 of record NC_091487.1, read on the forward strand.
TCCTTAGACACCCTTCCATCATGAAAATGATTCTTTTAAAAACAAGTGAGAAAACCTAAAAAGAGCCTTCTTTTTTTTTTCAACCAAAATTGGAGCATTTCTGATTTGTGAATCACTGAATTTTGTGTTATCATATTGGATGCTGATGACTACATGTATGATTTAATGTAGCTGGCTAACTGAACTTTCTCAGCTTATTTACCTCCTGTCTCCACTTTCCTATTCATCCTCTCCTTCCATGCTTTCTGTTTGTATGCTTCGGTGACTGCAGACTTTAGGGGCTGATTAGGTTTGTGGAAAAAGTGCATTTTGTTGCCTATTGTATTTTTGCTGTGATGCCAACTGGAAGAGATGGCTTCAGCAGAACCTGGGTTCCTTTCAGTGTTTGGTTGTCATTACAATAAATACACATATCCCAAACTTTAAAGCACATCTCCTTTGTTATTTTTTTCAGCAGGAGGAAATGTCACCTTACTCCCTGCTCACTGTAAGAATCATAAAGTTGAGAAATGCTCATCAGGCAGATTTTTGTAAGTACCAGATTTTCTTACTGACATTATAGAGTTCTAAAATTACTGGATCAGCCCCTGCTTGTGCTAGCCACTGCACAAATGCAAAACACACAAATCATAGGAGCTAAGAAATCACAATCAAAGCCAATTTCTGCCACAGAGTATCTATTTACAATCTCAAAGGTTCTCTGTTGTTTGGGGTTTAAGAATTCAGCAACAGGTCAATGCCAGGTAGGGAAGTGACTAAATCTTTAAGACTTTCATCAGTCAGCAAAGCACAGACAAGTTGGCTATTTCAGAGGTGTGAAAATATCCTAACACCAGTTTTAATACCAAGGTGTTCATATCCCATGTCTATAACAAATACATAGAATACAAGGCTGAAATCTTTACACATCAATTGCTCATAATTCTTTGCTCTGAAGAGCCCCACTGCATCTCAGAAGTTCAGTGAGATGTATAGTGTACATATCCTGAGCCAGCCATGTTGTTATGGATGTTTCTGACTCTTGCCCCTCACTGAAAGATGTGTAACCAAAACCTTTTGGGGACTGTAGTACATGGTATGTTAGAGCTTACATGCGAAGTGTTCTGAAAATGTGTGGCATTTGGCCAGCCCTTACCTGGTGCTCCACTTCTACAGAGGTTTTTCTCTGGAGAATTTTCTCCTGCCATTCCTACATGTGCCTCATGAACTTGGCAGGTCAGTAATAACCACAGTTTTGCATATCCCTTTACTATACTGTTCTTCCTCTCTTTGCTGTGCATTTTCTTTCCTTTTTGGGACATTGTGCTGCAGTTCACTAATACCACAGCCTCTCCACTGCCCAACATTTCACATAACATGTTACCCCTCTCCTCTGTCTTCCCACTTTTTAGTATTTTTAGTACAACTAGAGGATCCATCAAAGTGAAAAGTCATTTACAATTGCTGTTTGCACAGATCAAGAGGCAATCCTTTAGCTATGGTACTCCAAAATGTGGTGGCTTAGGTGTAGTTATCAAAGCTGTCAGAGGAAATGTCTGTACACTGCATGTCAAGGACTCTCAGATTGTCTTGATACACTCCCTGAAGTTAGAAACTCAGACAATGACAGGCACAACTTTTCCAAAGATATAAGATGAGGTGCCCCACGCTGCTAGTGAAGCAGCAGCTCCACTCCAGATTACTTTGGCCTGGAAACCCTAACAGGTTTTGCTTCAGAATGCTACTTTGGACTAGAATCCTTGCTAGCGGGCAAGCAGCTCTAAAGGTCCATCTTTCTGTGAGCCAGTAAGTCATTAGACAGACTTTGAGGAAGGCTAAGGACATGGCAGGATATCTTCTTGTTTTCTCCACGTAAGCATTACTTGATTTCCACTGGATAATTCAGAGATGGCAACTTTTTCACCCCAAATGCTACCATTTGTTTTTATCTTCATCTTCTGAGGGAACAATATTCTACAAAGAAAATTCCTCAATCACCTTTTTGTATTCCAATCACTTTGGTGCTTCAAGAACATAGATGTCACCATTGTTAATTTTCCAACCAAACGGAGAGAAGTGTTTAGTTCACATGTTCTGTAATACTGGGTTGCAGACAATAGAAGAAATATCATAGCATAGCAAAGAAGGTCAAATTAATTTCTATTCTTTTTCACAGCTGTGAAACACTGCACATATGTGCAAGACCTTACCTTCATTCCTTTGAAGTGCTGATTTAATTTCTTTTAGCATCACCTTTGATCTAGAATGGAAATTGAATGACAAGATAAGAATCATGATTCACCGGCTTAGGCAAAGGGATTGCACAAAGTAAAATGATGCTGCGTTCTCAGAAAATAGTGTTACTGTTATGATCTTGTCCTCCATCCTGAGGACAGTGGGATTTCAGAAGAATTCTTCCATAATGAGATGCAGACATTTGGAAAATTCCCATTGTCACCAAAATGTACATTTCTGGAGTAGGGACCAAGATATGTGGGCTCAGTTTTTAGCTCTGCCAACAGACTTGTGTAAGTTTAGGCAAGTCACCCAAACACTCTGTGCCTCTGTTGCCCTATCTATAAAACATGGATAACAGAATATCTTCTTCCACACATTTTCTCTCTCGTCTATTTAGATGATGTGCTTATTTTGAAAGGGGTTGTCTCTTACTATGTGTAGAGGGATCCTAATTTAAGAAGCGAGGTAAGTTCTGGAAACAGTGAGAAGTATCTTCAGATTCTTTTGTTAGTTACCGGTAAACAAGATTTGGGGACCAGTAGGTGAAGAAAAGGATGTCTTTCTCTCTGTTGGTAATTCCCCAGGTACATTGTGACTTTGGGCCTGTTTCTTAAGGATGTCATACCATAATGGAGCACAGTAAACCACCATACCATTGAACAAGGAAGATAAACTATTAAATAGCTCTGATGACTGAGCAGCAACCTGCCTGTGCTCTCAAAGAAGCTGGTCTCCCAGGAAAAATAGTGTGATACGAAGTGATTTAAATACTTCATTACTATGCAAAAAGGTATCTTGTAATTTTTAAGTGCTTGATTTTGTACTGATACCAATGTCCTTTTAGCTTAATGTTTTGGTTTTGACACTTGAAAGTATTTGAAGTATCAGAAAACTAGAATAGTTACACATGCTAACGTGTGCTGATGACAATTAGAAAATTATGTTTACCTAGCCTTGTCTCAGCAATATGATCTTTTCCCCTGAAAATGGATTGTAAGCAGCTGATACAGGTGCTATCTGACTAAGATATCAGTGGAAGGTTGACAATTTTTGTGATAACATATTTCAGATTTCCCTAGATTTTCATCTTCCAAGTATCAAATCCAGGAACAAGCCACCTTTCCAACCAAGTGCAGCAGCTTCTATGACTTGCTTTTTGTGCCCGCATGCTGGCTTCCCATCTTTTCTAAGCATGCGGTTATCTGCTCGCTTGAGTTTCTGTTCACCTCCACTTGGCTAAAACATGCTCCATTTCCCTCATTTTCAATCCATTTGTTGCAAGTGCAGTCACACCACGTCCTTTGGCCATTAGACTCCTTATTTTTTTTCCCTGACTTACTTGCCAAATCCTGGCTTCAGTGAATGGCGCTTTCTATATGCTTCCACTGACATTCCTCGCTATTGAGTGCACCCAGCTTCTCTTGGCTGTTTTTTAAACATGTACCTCAAGACCTGTGGGATGTGTGTTTTGCAAGACTGGGATGGAGTCCCAGCTTATCCTGAAATCTGATGTTACACCTTTGCCTGTAGACAACACTTGCTGGTGGAGCTTGCCAATAATTGCATAAGTTTTCACACAAAGAAAAAAATTAAAACAAAAAGAAAGCACCCTGCTCCTCCTCAATGGATCAATTAGCCCTTTTCATATACTTACAGTCGCTCCACCACTTTTGCGGGCTCCTCTATACTTAGATAATTTTCAACTCTGACATCTGCTTCATACTTCATACAACTGGTTTCTGTCTTATCGTATGCAAATGCTCTTGGCAGACCTGAGCTAATTAGTTTTCACTGTGTTTCTAACTGAACCTTATGCCAATTCGTAATCATGGGTCAGACTCAAACACACATTTCTGGCACTCCCTGATCTCACTGTGGGCACTAGAGAGGCGGGTGCCCAGATAAAATCACTTACACTCATCCTGCTGCTCTGCAGGCGCTGGGTGTCATCACTAGGCTCCAACACCTGTATGCAGTTAGGCTGGGGAGGTGGTGGGCATGCTAGAAAGGAAGCAATTCTGGTGAAGTTTATGGGGCTTTTACAGTCTGGCACCTGCTTTGTGGTGGTGTTCCCCTCCTCAGTCGGAGACTGCAGACAGGTTTGGGTAAAAGAATGACTTTTTTGGTCATTGGTGTGTTCATTTGCTCCTCTTCAGCTGGAGATTAGTGCCAGATGCTTTTACAAAAGCTTATGTTTCCTGACTCTGTTAATGGTGTCAATTGTCTTAGAGAATTCCCTATGTGTAGAAGGAATTTCTGGCCAGGATGAGGTGGCGGGGGAAATGGTGTATTAGCTCCTTTCCTCGCTTCTAGCACCCTTTCCAGTGATTCTGTTTCCCAAAAGGATGAGAAAGGAGCCAGGTGATGGGAGAGGAGGACCATGGTGGCACAGGCTTTCCAACATCTTCCAGGTGCACTGCTTAAATAAATGAGTTATTGGGTGGCTACACAGAGCTGCACCAAGCTCCCAGCCTGGCCCACCTTTACCATCATTAGCGTTTACTTGCTGTTTGATTGCAGCCCCTAAAGCCCACAGCCAGCGCTGACACCCTTACCCCAATCCCACAGACAAACAGATGATCAGTGAGGGGATCTGCCTCATCTGGCACACCTGAAGCCCAAGCACAGAGGGGAATTGCCCTGAGGCACCGAGAGTGGAAGCAGACCTCTCCCAGGTCCTCAGGCAATGCCGGTGACACAGACCCACAGCGATGTGGCCGTCCCTGCTACAATTTAGTACAATATGGAAGAGCGAAACTCTCTTGGACTCCACTGGGTCTTGCATAACCCTGAAGACCTGAGTAAAGAGGTCTCTGTGACAAGAGTGCTCTCTGAAACCATGGCAGCCTACACAGGTACCAGTTGATCCCACATATCAAGAGCTGACCTTTGCTACTGGAGAGCATTTGGGCTTGTTAATGCATCAGGGGTGAAGAGGGCAGGTGTCAGGTCTGGCTTGACCTGGGTGTTTGCAACACTCTACCTGGACTGCAGAGGTGAATTTGAGCTGTATGTCCCAGTGAGAAAGTACTTGGAGTGAATTTCAGGCTGACAGGTGCTTTCATCCCAGAGACAGTAACTTCTCTGATAGGTGTTGTCCTGCCAGTTCAAGAGGCTGTGGGTAGGGGGATCCCTGGGTTGCAGCTGCCAGAGCTGCAGCAGGACAAGGCAAAACCTTAGGGGGGTTGAAACGTGACTGTGCTTACCAGGTATATTCTCTAACTATAGAAATCGGGTGCATGTGGAAGCTGTCTTAGCTGTGGAAGGAAACCTGTTGGTCTTAGCTGGGAGGTCAGAACAATAATGCCTCTCCCTTTGCCCTTCCTTTTGTTGTTGGATTTTCCTTTTGGTTTTCATCTTTGCATGAAGAGAGAACTTGCATATTTATCAAAGAGGAGCTCAGAGACTTTCTCCTCTCCCAGCTTATGAAATTATTTTGTGAAAACTCTTAATTTATCCATTTAAAGAAGTAAGTCAGTTCTGGGGTGATACACCTGGAGTTTTTGCAAATCAGAGCATTTCTCCAGAGACATCAGGGGTTATTTTTGCTATGGAAAATAAATTCAAGCAAATTAGTGAAAATACGCTTAGTGCAGGTGATACTCACAGCCCTGCCCCAAGGATGCAAGTGGTGCTGGTGGTGCAGGAGGTAGAGGTGACCTAGGGTGTGAAAGCTTTGCTCTGTGACTGCAGCAGGTACTGCACCCAATGAATCTGTGCTCCAGGGAGCAAATCCTACTTTGCCACAAAACTTAAATGGCTGGACTGGGTGGAGGGGTCATTCACACAGGGACTCCGTCCATTCCTGGTAAAGGACATCACTGATTAAGCACAGTAGATCTATGAGCTTTTGTTATTTCCACAAGCGAGCTACAGAGAGTAATATTACGCTTACAGATGAGTGTTGCATGTGGATTCTTGTAGAGGACCGAGTTCAGTTCAAATCAGCTCTCAGACAGGCAGCAGTTGGAGGTAACTTCTTAATATTGTTTGCATCATACTATGCTGGTGAGGGAAAATGTCCCTGGAGACCATGTCTATTGATTGAGAAATGGGAGTGGCTCTCCTCCTCCTTTTAGGTGAACTGTAGTAAACTAGGATTCAAGGAGAACCTGTCTGTGCAGGTGGAGAGGAATTCACTAGGAGAAAATTATTTCTTTTTTTTGGTGTTATGAAATGCAGTAACAAGACAGATGAGTTTTATAGTTTATGTTCATTGTTCTTACAAGACTAGTTTTTCTTGTATGCTTGGTTTTTCAGTGCTGTAATTTTCTTCTTTCTTGTGATGGAGATGAATGCTTTTAGAACGTGATGGTTCATTTCAGGATCATGTCACAGGACTGTACTCTCACAGAGCAGCAAATAGCTGGCTGCAGTTCTGAACTTTTGTGTTCAGTCCTAAATTTTTAGCCTATCTTTAGCTTGAAGACAGAGATAAGAAACAGTCCCACCAACGCACAAATGCAATTGAATCTAAAGTTAAAAATTGGAAAAGGATAGCAGGGTCACTTAGTGCTTACTTCCAAAGAGACTGTGAGTTCAGATGTCTCAGCATCCACATGGGGTGACTTTATGTCATCAGGGAATGAAGTTGCAACACGTGCACTGAAGTAAGGGCCTGGCATGGCATGAAATTGCTAATGATGCCCCGCTATTGCATTAAAATTGGAGCATGAAGAAAATGCAAATACCATTTCTCCCAGGTAGCAATGAATAAACTGGAAGATTTTCAGTAGGTCTCTTGTACGCTTTTTTCAGGGATGAGAGGGAGCAAAAAAAGCTGGTTAGTTATTCCAAGTGCTCCCATGTAATGAGGGTATCATAGTCTTCATAGTATTCAGCAGACATCCAAATACCTGTTACTTTTTATTTGTCCCACTGTTCACCTCACAGCTTAGCCTGGCTTCAAGTGAACTGCTACTTCTACAGAAATACATAAGCTCAGTTAGAGTCACAGCATGAGGAATAGCTGATACTGTCTGTACAATTCAAGGAAAATAGAGAAAATCACAGGAATTTTATGGGAAACAATAACCTCAGCCCATCAGTGGGGACTGTAGATGAACTGTGGCAAAACCACATATGGTATAGTCCCCTTTCTCCATGGGAGGAAGATGTGCTTTGTCCTAGTGGTTTCACCTCACCTCATCTTCAAGGTCAAATTTGCACTCAGTAGTTACTAACAATTATATGTAATTTGTCTGTGACCAGCTAGCCTTGATATTGCAGAATCACATAGAGTGGCTGAGGTGTGAAGACACCTCTGGAGATCATCCAGTCCAGTCCTCTGCTCAAAGCAGGGTCAGCTACAGCAGGTTGCTCAGAGCCATGTCCAGTTGGGTTTTGAACATCTCCAAGGATAGAGACTTCACAACCTCCTTTGGGCAACCTATGCTAGTGTTTGACCACCCTCATGTTAAAAAAAAAAAAATTCTTCATGTTTAAATGGGATTTCCTGTGTTTTGGTTTGCGTCTATTGCCTCTTACCTTTCACTGGGCACTACCAAGAAGAGTCGGACACTGACTTCTTTGTTTCCCTCTCCCGTGCCCCCAATCAGGTATTGATATACTTTGATAGATCCCCCTGAGCACTCTCTACTCCAGGGTGAAAAGTCCCAGCTCTCTCAGTTTCTCCCCATATGGCAGATGCTCCAATGCCCCCATCTTCTTTATGGATTTTTGCTAGGATGACTCAAGTACATCCTTAACTCTCTTGTACTGGGAAACCCAGAAATGTGGCCTTGCCAGTGCTGAGTTGAGAGGAAGGATCACTCTCCACCTGCTGGCAACACTCCTCCTAATACAGCCCAGGAGGCTGTTGGCCTTGTTTCCCACAAGGGCACATTGCTGGCTCATGTTTAACCTGATGTCCACCAAAATGCACAGGTCTTTCTCTGCAGAGCTGCTTTTCCCGCTGGCCAGTCCCCAGCCTGTCCTGGTGCATGAGGTTATTCCTCCTCATGTGTAGGACTTTGCATTTCCCTTGCTGAACTTCACGAGGCTCATGTCAGCCCAGTTCTCTAGCCTGTCCAGGTCCCTCTGAATGGCAGAACAGACATCTGGTGTGTCAACCACTCCTCCAAGTTTTGTACCATCTGCCAACTTGCTCAAGGTGTGTTCTGTCCCACCACTCACATTGTTAATAAAAAGATGTTAAACAGCATTGGGCCCCAGTATCAGCCCCTGGGGTATACCACTAGTAACTGGCCTCCATCCTGGACTTTGTGCTGCTGATCACAATCCTTTGAGCATGGCAGTTCAGCCAGTTGTTAATCTACCTCACTGTCCATTTATCTAGCCTGTACTTCATCAGTTTGACAAAGAATTGTCAATAGCTTATTTTAAGTAAGTATTTGTGAAAGCAAAACACATATGGAAAAATAATTTTAGAAAGTAGCCTCATGAAAATGTTTTGTCAAAGAAAACACTCCAGCAAATCAGTAAATTCCAGATGAAACAGTAACAAAAGACATTCATTCATGCTTGACTCAGAGTTTTAGCACTGCCAGCTTTCTCAGTTCTATCACAAATCTCGTTTTATACACTGTGTAGTTGAGAGCTGGAATTTTAAAAAGGATAGAGCATTTTGGTTTTCATTAAGAATCAAAAAGGAAAAGAAAAGAACTGGCCTTTGCAACTACAGCAAAAATACAGAAATGTGTCGTTCCTGTACCCTGCGATGGCCGGAAGCCAAAAAGGAGAGAAATTATGTCTCAGATCAGTTTAACATTTCTGAATTATGTCCCATCTCAGCCACTTTGGTGATTTTGGGCACACTGGACTTGTGTTTTCATAACACTTGAGATTGACAGTGATAAGTGTGTTAATGAAAGGTGGGATGGTCTAGACTGCCTGAAGCCACATTTGATTCTTTGCTTTTGTACAGGCTTCCTATGTGCTCTTGAGAAACTATAGGTCAGAGCCAGCAATACCACTCATCCGGACAAGTACATCACAGCTCGGCTGGCTGTCAGACAGCACAGTGAGGGGAAATATTTCAGTTATCAAATAGATGGGTAATCCCAGCCCTCCTGTACGTTGTAAATTGAATATTACACTGGTAATCACCAAAGTCAACATATTATCCTGTCACTTCAATTATGTAAAAATCTGAGATGCTGAAATGTCGTCTGTGGAAATAATTTTAAAGATAGAAAGGCAACCTACATCCTTCATGAGGGAAAAGTCCCAGCAGTGTCAAGAAGTTCCTTCAGATTCAGCATGAAGAGTTACCTGGTACTATCCCTGCTCTACAGGCATCATCCTCTGGGGATGTCCCAGACACAGGGCCTCTGGATTTCAGGCAACACTTCATATTTAGGCAAGATTTCCCAAAGCAATGTATCTGATACCCTGAACAAAAACACCAGGATGAACTCTTTTAACCTTGAGGAACTGACTCAAACCTGTGCCGTGCTTACAGATAGTAAGTTTTGTCTCTCTGCTCATGAAGTAGTTACCTCTATTGACTGCCATGGGACCAGACTTCTCCCCTTCTCTTTTTTTTTTTCACCAAAGCCTGCGTTTATACAACAGGATGGATCAGCCCTTCCAGCTGCCGCTGGAAAAGTTCCTGTCCAAGGTCTGGGAATCTCTTTGGTGTTTGCTTGGTTCATGATCTATAGGAGATAATCCCTTATAGTAAGTGCAGGCTTACTCCCTTCATCCACAAGATCCAAATTCTTTCTGCCACTTCGTTTTTCCTGGGAAGAGATGTGGAGTAGGAAATAGCTTCCAGGTCTTTTAGGCATCAGCAAACACTGGGAAAAGGCTCCAGCTACCTATTGACCTCCTGAAAAAGCAACTGTACTGCTGGTAGGCCTCTCCCTTCCTACCCCACCTGAGGACGCAATGCTCTAGGTAGCTGGAATAATTAATTTTCCATCGTGAAGCATTAATAACCAGGTATGCCAGACATTTATTATCTCAATCAGACTCAGACCTGATTCTTTTAAGATTTCTCACAAAGCTAAATTGCCACAAAGACAATTTACACCCAATCTATCTCAGGGTCTGAAGCTCACTCTCTGCTGCATGGGTTGCAGTTTCTCCTCCCACCAAATTTGCAGAGAGCTGAAACAATGTTGATAAGAAGCAATATAAGACTCCTGGCTATACATGTTGTTCTATCCGCTGGCTAGGACTGTATTTTTTTTAAATGTGTAGGATTGTGCACAGTTATTTGCATACACTGCTTATTAAAAACAGTGTTGTGATGAGCAACAAATTAATTTTATCCAGCTGTGTGATTTCTATCCTTCTGGTTTGGCCAATGCATATCAGAAAGAACCGGCCATCTCTCATCCATGTTCAAGCTACAGAGCGTTTAAATGCCTCCACTTCTCATGACATGATTCCACTGCCAGATATTTTGTGCCTATATTTCTGTAGTAAGCCAATCTGATTGCTACGTGAGCCTCTGGTTGCCATCTGCTTCAGATGAAAAATTTCACACCAAAACCATCAAAGACTGCAGAAATCCTGTGTGGAATGAAACTTTCTACTTCCGGATACAGAGAAAAGTCAAGGTACACAAACCAAAAACTCTCTTCTTCATCTCATCTCTATGCACCTCCTTTCAGTTTAGCCCAGAACAGGATGTCATGTCTTCTAATGCCTATCTGAATTTACTTAAAATTCCCCTAGCAAGCTGGAGCAAAACAATTTTGGCTTTTGCTGGAATCCACTTCTCTCCTAACAGATAGTTATTATTTATATATCGGTAATCTGAGTCTGACCTCCTTGTAGAAGGCTGACTGGACCAATGACAGAGTGACAACACAGAGAAACTATGAAGTAAAAATATAAAGCAACACTGTAACAGAAAAACACATCTTTCCCTGAGAGGACATGAAATAATGGCATATCAATGCCAGGAAGCTGCTAAATCCTAGTATGATTAAGATCTTTACTCAGTTTGCTGCTGATAATTACACTACACTCAAATACCTATGAACAGGTGGCTGAAAGTGGAAAGCCCAAGGACATAGAAAGGTAGTTATTGATATGAAGTGACCTCTGTTGCCCCTGTTGATAAGGGACAATATAGGACTTCTGGCTATCCATATTGCTTCCTAAAAGATTGCATTTTTTTGTGAGAGCTACTTAAAAGCATAAAAGGTGACCCAAGAGAAATCTCAGTTCAGCCTTAATTGATAAGACTAGAAGTTGTTTCTTATAAAGCAGATTACACTTATTTTCTTACTCTTCCTTGTGACACTTTCTCATCAATACTTTTCTATTTCCTCTCTGTAAAGCAGGTGCTGAACCTGGAAGAGCTGCAAAATGTCATGCTTCTTCAGTACATGATAATGAATTGGACATTTTTCATTTCTTTTCCCAGAATATTTTGGAAATTACTGTTTCTGATGATGACATCATTCATGATGATGACAACACGATTGTGCTTTTTGATGTAGCTAAAATCCCGCTTGGGGAAAGAGTGCTTATGGCATTCCCACTAAATCCACAGGTAAGAGCTCCGTCAGACATTTAGTACATCTTGATGTCCATTCTCTTCCCTCTAATTAAAGAGGTGTGCTGTCTCTTCTGTCTTTTACCACCAGGATCAGCTTGGTGGTAAAAATGTAACAAAACTTATGAAAATCTTGGAAACTGTACACTAGTGACAAAATGGATGGCCTTCTCAAATTCCTGTTGGTTTCCTCTGGCAGACATCATGGCCAAATTCCCAAGCCCCAGAGCAGATGTAATTTTAGGCAAGCTTTGCACTTTTAATAATCTGACAGAAAATGACAGAGTTTATCTAATCCTCACAAAGATTACAAAAAGAAAGACAATACAAGGACAGGAAAATGGCCTGTTTCCACAATATTTTACTAAACACTAAGTCTTAGCATATGGTGTTCAGCACATGGAAGCTGGCAAGGAAGAAAGTGTGAAAAATAAAGGTTTACTAGGGAGACTTGTAAGGACCAAACACCCTTTGTTCTGCTAGTACAATTGAGATCTTCTTTTCCTTGGGGAAGAAAAAGCTGCCTCTGTCCTCTAATGCTGACAGTAGCAAGCATGAAACAGAATATTGTTACTTATTAAAGCATAAAGGAAACTGTGCTTCCAAAAATGAAGGTCACTTTGCAAACCTCTGCACATGCTAATAGAGACTGCTTCATTTTTTTTCTTTCTTTTATTTTCAGAGGAGGGAGGAGCTGGAAGTTGAGTTTGTATTGGAGAGCATGTGAGTAAAACCCCATTATTACAGGAGCAGCAGCTTGGAGTGGTGCATCGGTGCAGGGAAACCTTCTGTACACCCAGTATCATCTTAATAGCCAGATGCACCCTTTTTCCAAACTTAATGTGTACATCAGCAAATAATTGTAAGAAAGGAAAATGCCATGATGTGGAGAATGAGTTCAGAATTTTAATTCTGTGACTTTCTCTTACAATTTATATATTACTTACATAGTTCAGAGCTTGTTTTCTGGGGCTGGTAAATCCCCCTGCAGTAACAGTAGATTTTCTGGAGAGCGTTCTCTGGGCAGCTTATGGCTGAGGAGAATATCGCTACCCAATCTGTGACATACCTGTGCTATTAAGGCTGTTACAAACACTTTCCAGGTGCCTTATTGCAATTGAATAATTTCTGCTACGTAGTTATGTGGCATTTAGTGAAAAGGGAGCATACTTCCAGAAACAATAGGAAGGAGAAAAAAAAAAAAAAATTTGAGAGAAAAACGTGTCCTGTTCAGGACAGTATCCAGATATTATATTGTTTATAAAATACATATTATTTGTTCTTGCTTTCTAGCCGGGGTCCTCCTGAAACCATCATCACAAATGGGGCAATAGTGGTAAAATATCATTTGCTCTGTTCTCTTGTGTCCTTTCCCAGATCTTTCCTTACCTTAGCTGACTATGGTGGCAGTGAGCGAAACATTGCAAGTCTTCATTCTTTAGTGACACTTTTTGTCTTAGGAGCTTTATCTTTGAGGAGGCCAGCATGATCTTAAAGGAGCCTTCAGAATGCTATCATTTTCCTTTGTTTTGTCTGCATCCATTGAAAATTACAATGTGCTTAGCATAACACCATCTTCCCGCATGACAATGATGTTAATTCTCACTTTCACTGGATCTGGCAGAAGCCTCCAACAGAGCTGGCCCCCACATTCAAGCAATGACCCTTGCTACAATGACCTTTCCAACATCTGCCAGCACTGGTGGTGAGATGTCTGGAAGAGTAATCTAATTCTCTGTCCCCATCACATCTATTCTAGTGTCGTGAAGTAGCCTGCTTGGAAGTTCACTTGGACAGAAGGATGAAGAAGAAGCATTCTTCAGGTAAGCTTATGAATTCTTTAACTGAGTATTAACGATTTTACCCTCTCTAACAATGCCTAGAAATTGCATCATCCAAATATTAAGGCTTTAGTTGACCAGATCTAAGGTGATTTGTAAAAACTTTGCAGTAGGGAATGCCACCAGTTCTGCAGCAGGTGTAGGTTTGGGCTTCTGACTTCATGGGGAGCCTTGTGCCAGACTAGAAACAACATCAGATGCTTGTACAGAAGGTATCTAAACCCCAGGCTGAGATCCTGAAAACCTCTGCTGTAGTACTGCTAAACCCTGAAGAAGCTTACTTCCTTAGGTGTCGTAGTCCATGGCCGTAACTTTCCTCAGGATCTCTGACAGTTCAACTTCTGCATATGCACAGAAACACCTCATTTTTTGCAGGGGTTAGCCACTCAGCAGCTGGCTCCTGCCTGACCCTGATCAACATCCAGAATCTAGAAGTTCCTCTGCCCACATCCCCTGAGGGGCTGGATCTGGTAGGCAATCTCAGAGCATGCGTAACACACACCAGCAGGATTAGCTGATCTCTTGATATAAATAGGGTCATCTGCTGCAGAGTCAGACCTTATTTTAGGGGACTGAGAACTTTTCTTGCTCATTATTTGGCCTGGGATGAGGATGATTTACAATGCAAAGTACCTGGTTGTATTCACTGTGTCATGATGCAACAGCAATAGAAATGCAGCAGTCTAAAATTCAGTGCTATTCACATCACACTCCCATCCAGCTTCTTGCTCAGCCCATTATACAGATAAAACCACCTGTAATGTTTGGGTCTTGGATGACTTTCAGAAGACAGCTTTCTAAATAAAAAGGAAGAGGAGAAGGGGTTTGTTTAAAGCTACTTTTGCTTCTTTTTTTCCCTTTCTCCCTTTTTTGCAATTAGAAGTAACTTTTTGTGTGCATTTTATCTCATTGGTTTAGAGAATGAGCTAACATTTACAGTGAGAGGATCCTTTGAAGAAACCCAGAGAGTTTCAGTTGGCTGTGACTCCGGCTCCCCAGTCCCAGATCCCACTCTCTTCCACTATGCCAAATACAAGCAGCCTTCCCTGGATGTTTCACTCACAAAGAAGAGGAAACTTCCCACCTTTGTACGTTACCCTAGAACATGGTAGACAACACAGACAGTCCTATGATCTGACCTTTACATGCGAGTAGGCAGCAAGAGGAGAATATTTCTGTCTTAACCAAAAAGTACTCCGTGCTCCTTTTCAGTGTGCTTGCATGTCATGCGGAGCAAGAAGGAGAAACGTCCCCCTGACTCTCCCTCTCAAGTCGCTCCCCTCTGAGCAGGAAGTAGTATGTGAGGTAAGTGTCCGCTTTTAAAATTGTTGCTTTTAAAGCTTTTGCTTTTAAAAATTGCTGCTGGTTCCCAAGAGGCAGAAACTGAAGAGCACCTCTCTTTACACAGAGCCAGTTGTTTTCTAACCTCCCTCGCATCTAGGGCAATGCATAATGAAGTAAATTATTTGGAGCAAAATAAAATGGGAAATCCAGGGGAGAAGGAGGAAGAAGAAAAATGTCTAAGCTGTTGCTCATGCTCCTTCTATTGTCCATGTCCTTGGCCAGGCTGGAGGTCACTGGGTGCCACAGGGACAGGGGGTGAGGCTGCAGCCTGGCACACTGCCATGGGAGGCAAACCCGTGCCACAGTTACGAGTGCTCAGCCTCTTTTGGCTTCCCCTTGTATCTCACGTTGTTTTGTGAGAGGCTTTAGTTTCAAGACCCATGTTTAATGGTGGTCCCTTCCAGGGAAGTGAGGTGTAGCACCGAAGCTCTTCTGCTATTTATTTGTGTAGCTAAGGAGTACCAGTGCAAGCTACACCTGAGTTTCACAGCAGAGAGAAGATGCAGACTATAGATGATAATACCAAAGTCTTAATTTATTAAATCGCTGCACACCTCTGGGTACTAATGAAATATTGAGAGGACAGTCTATCTCTCAATCTCAGTTCACTGGGGTTCAGAGCTTTCTAGGTATAATGATGACCCAAAAGAGCTATGTCTCATTCTGAGTGGGGGAAAAGGACTGTTCTAAACAATATGTCAATATTGATAATTTTACCTTTTTTAAAATTTCAGCACAGAAAATTTGATTTGCGCTTTAAGGTGAAAGAATGGTAAGATACCTTATTTATCTTCCTTCTGTGTTTTTCCCCTTGGTTCTTTGAATTTGGATAGTTGTCGATCAAGTTCCAATCCCTTTGTTGCAGCCTGCATCCTGAATGCTGGCTTATCCTCCTTTCAGACTACAAAATAAAATGGACTTGGTACACAATACAGAGATTTTCAGTGGCCCTGAGTTTATGTAACGGGACTATACAGTGAGTTAAGAAAAGGTTTTATAAAGAACACACCAATTTTCTATTGATATTTTGCTGCAATCAAAATTATGTGCTAAGGGCCACTGTAGACACTCTTTGATACATCTACAACTTATTGCCAAATGCAGATTTTCAATAAAAAGCAGCATTTCAAAACAAATTGAAAGAAACCTTTCTATTTCCCAAGGTCAGAGGAAAAAACTAAAAGACCAAAGTCAGCGTGCCTGGCCATTCTAGGATATGAAGAAATTGAAATAATAAATGTGCCTGTATTTATTTTTTGAATGTCTCCTCAAAGAGATAAATGCAAATTAACTCAATCAAGTGATTGCTTATTTCTAAATCAAGGAAACACATTGTGTATTTTGATATATGGTTAAGGCCTTAGTAAAATATATAAGATGAATATGTTACATTATGTAACATATTGTAAGGGAAGTTCTCTTCACTTAAAAAAGCAGGTGCATCTTCTGTCATGCTGCAAATATGCTATGAGAGATACATATATTTAAAAACTTCTTCCTTACCACACCCAAGAAAGATTTTCATAGCAGCTTCCAAACTGCAGCTTTAGTGCTTATAAATATCCATAAATGACTATATACATGCCCCCCCCCCCCCCCCCAAAAAAAAACATCCGATCACAAAAGTCCACAACTTCAGTCCACGGTTCACAGGTATCAGTGGAAGTTTGCGCGACTTCTAAAAAGCCACCTTTAAAACACCGCCCTCTGCAGGCTGTTGGGTTTATGTTTCAAAGGGAACAATTCTGTTACTTGTAGCTATGTTTAATTTCAGGCATTTTCGGCAAGGAGAAAAAAACAAACCCAAAACCTCTTAGTCTAAAGGAAGATGTACTGTTGTTCTCCAGGAGCAAGCTAAAACACTTCATCTCTTCCTGCTTTGCTTTATATAGACCTGATGGTGAAGGCATGTCTATTTATGAAGCAGAAGCAGTTAAAATTCTGAATTAGACTATAAACGTGATGTGAGATACCTGATCTTCTGTTCCAGCCAGGACGACCTAGACATACGCCTGGGCTTTGACCTGTGTGCCCAGGAACAGGATTTCATTCACAAGAGGAAGAAGGTGGTTGCAGCCGCTCTGAAGGACATTCTCCAGCTGGAGGAGGACTTGCAGGATGATGAGGTATCTGAGACATAATTATTGTCTATTTTCTCCACAGCTGAGTGTCAAAATTTGTGTTCAACTCCCATTTTCCTGGAAAGAGTGTAAAGTTTCATGCACAGGCTATGGCTAACTTCTTTTCTCTAACCTAGGGAAGAAATGGGTAATCACAGGAAACGTTAATAAAAAACCTGTAGCCCTGTTGCTACAGGATGTAGCTTTGTGTTGAGCAGCAGTTGACACAATAATGCAGAGAAGGACTAGGTGCTCTCAGCACCAAAGCCAAAGCCTCTTTTAGGCCTCACAGTCATCTCAACCAGACCTAAACCATCGATTCAGCACTTCTTTCCCTCACAGTTGAGACTGGACTTTATTTTGCTGTGCCTTTTGTGCTGGCATTGAGGCTCCCATTGTGTGAGCACAGCACGCTGCCAGTCTGACTTCATCATCTTCTGCAGCTAGAGCGTGTGCTTGCTTGGCAAATGGGAACGATACCAGAGGGTCTAAGGCAGGGAAAAATCAGGTTTCTCTTTTTTAATTATACTTCCACAACTGCAGTGTGAAGCCTTAACTCAGATGCAGAGATGACAAATTTTCCTCAGTTTGCCCTAAACTGAGCTCAGCAGGTTTTTTGCACAGCTAGACTTTTCACACACAAGACCTTGCCTTTAAATGCCAGCACTAAGCTGTGGGCCATTTCCTTCCCCTCAGATGTAGAGGCAGCCATACTTCCCAGCAGAAAAATCTCCCTAGAGTCTCCTGATTTACACAAGAGATTAATTCACCCCAATGCATGGTAGCTATCTTTACTGTTAACAGAGCCAATTCATATTTACAGATTAATCCTTCCTCTAAGACTACCAGACCCTGAATTTCTCTGTCATCACAGACAGAAGTAATTGCAGCTAACTTGCATACCTAGTATTGTATGTATATATCTGGTAGGTGGAGTGAGCATGGTTTCTCTTTCCCTCTAGCAACTGTAAAAGGGGATGGTGTCACCAGCCTCTGGTCTCAGAGGTCATGAACTGGTCTGTCCTCTTAAACCCACCAGTCATGACACATCTACTATGGCCTGTGAAATAACTATACAATAGTAGAAACTGGCTTTAGCAAATTTCAGTAACAGAGAGGTAATTGCTACTCACAGGGAAACTGTGAGACAGCACCTATATTTTCTGGTCTGTTGCATCTGGTAAAAATCTGGTTCAGATGGCAGGAGGTACCATTCCCTCTAGCTTTTTGCTTGTCTGTGTTATTGGTTTTGCAACAGAGCACTGAAAATGTGATGTTTGAGATGATGGATTTTCATGTCCTAATGCACAGCTGCTTGGCAGAGGAAACATGAAGTATTCCTCACTTCTTCTATGCCCCGTTATTAATTCAGGTTTTTCTTCTCCTTGCAGACCGGTGGCATGCAGGATCTTTATTATTGTTTATCAGTACTGTAACTTTCTCTTATCTAGTCAAAGATGTCTCTCTCCCTTTTCAGACCATGTCACTAAATGCATGCATTTTGGGATTGAACAGGTACCTGTGGTGGCAATCATGACAACAGGTGGTGGAACCAGAGCTCTGACAGCCATGTATGCTCACCTTCTCAGTGTGCAGGAGCTGAATGTCTTGGACTGTGTCTCATATATCACTGGTTTATCCGGCACAACATGGTAAGACCAACATAAGCAGCCTTCATAGGAATTTTCTATATGTGATGTCAAGAAGTGATCTGAAGAATTGTATCATCTTTACTATCAAGAAAGGGCTTTCTTTCCTGCTGTGGCTTTTTCTTGTTTACTTCAGTGGGTATTTCCCCACATTTGGAATTAATTCAGTCCTGATTAAATACACGGATGGTACCACACACATATGTGCTTTTTCATGTGACTCAAAGCATGATACACAAACCTCCGTAACTTCCCAAAGCTCTGCTTCAGAACTCACACTTTTCCTTCTGGGTTTTTGTTGGTTTTTGGTTTTTTTTTTTTTAGGACCATGTCAAACTTGTATGAAGATCCTGACTGGTCCCAAAAGGATCTTAAGGAAACACTCAAAGATGTCCGGAAGCATGTGCTCAAAAATAAGTTCTTTACTTGTTTTGCCCCTGATCGCCTGAAATACTACTTGAAAGAGTTGTGCCAGAGGAAACAGGAAGGACATCAAATATGTTTCACGGATCTATGGGGACTCATCATTGAAACCATGTTACATGAAAAGGTACAATAGCATCATCCTTCTCCTCAGATTTCAGTATTTAGTGAATATAGCAGACAGGGCAGACAGTAAATCAAAAAATAGTTGAGACTGGAAGGGACCTCTGGAGGTTGTCTTGTCCAACAGCCCTGCTCAAGCAGCATAAGCTAGAGCCGGCTGCCCTGAACCATGGGCTTTTGAATATCTCCACAGGTGAAGACTCCACAACTTCTCTGGGCAACATATGCCAGTGTTTGACCATCCTTATGGAAAAGGAGTTTTTTGCTTGCTTGCTTGTTTGTTTGTTTTTTCAGATAGATGCCTAAAGCATGTGCCTTGGCAGTATAGTTATTTGTGTTTATTGGCTGTATTATGCAGATCTTAGCATCGTACCTGGTGCAGAAAGGGTGGGAATAAAGAGAAATAATGGGAAACTTATAGTATGAACAACTTCAAAACGAATTTGCATGTAAATATTGAAATGAAAATCCTGCTGTTCTTTTAAAACTGCTGCACAGTGTGACAAGGCAAAGAAAAATCACAAACCCAAAGACAGTATCTCTGAGTTGTTACAGGATTACGTCACCCTGTAAACATTTGCACCAAAAGGCAATGTTCAGGCTCTATTTTAGTATTCGTGAGTATTTCCTTTCCAATAGGCCATTTATACTTAAGAAAGAGAAAACACAGCCCCTGTAATATGATTAACCCCATGGACATCCCAGTTTCTACTGCCTGAGCGCAGCACAGTGGAAGAGATTCCCTTGGGGTGGGCTCAGCAGGGAGCTGTGGGTGTCCTTGCAGTGCCACAGACCTGACCCCTGACCGCACAGCCCAAGGGAAGCCTGGTGGCACGGCTGTCCTTCCAAGGGCTGCCCTGGTGAGGAGGAGCACCTGCAGCTCCCCTTCAAGGAGGATCTGAACTCAGCAAACCTTAGTACTGCTCCAAACCATCCTGCCCTTTCTACCCTGCCTGAGTATGCGAGGTGCTCTGCAGCAGAAGCAGTAAGGGTCAAAGCTCGCTGATCATTAACGCTGTCTGAGCCTTGGCTCTGTTACAGGCCTGAGAAAAAGATGATTTTCTGGGCAGGCAGGGAAGGGGTTACTCTTTCTGAATGAAATACTTCCTGCCAAGAGTGCTTTTCAAATATTTCCAGGCATTTTTATGAAACAAATGATGTCAATAACATTTTCTTCCCACCATTGAAATCTCATATTTTCTTCCCCATATGAACTTAATTTAGGACTATTTGTGTGCTGAAGTGCTGAGGCAGGGGAGGGTCAGAAGTAGGGATGACAGCACCTTTCTGAACTAAACCAGTGGGGAACATCCTGGTTGGAGTCTCGTATGCGCTGTGTTGTCAGAGCCCAGGCTTAGATGAAGTGGGAGGTTCTTTGTGTCATCTAACCATCCTCAGCTACTGTCCTTCTTCGAAACAGGAGGAGTCCTATAAACTCACAGATCAGCAGCAGGCACTAAACCAGGGTCAAAATCCCATGCCCATCTACCTCTCTCTCAATGTGAAGGATAAAATCAGCGACCAGGATTTTAGAGGTAATAATACTCCAGAATTGCATTTAACATTTAATCCCAATAGGGGTCAATTTAGGATTAGGTAAAGAAATCAGTTCAATGCACAGATACTCTAAAAGGCCAATCCACCTAAGAGTAGAAATTTAATAGTTAAATTTTTGAAGGCCTTAGTGTATTCAGCTGTATTCGGGATCAAAAGTAGGATGCTGGAGGACATTATCACGAGATTACCTGCTCTGCATTTCTGTAGAAAGCTTCAGAAATCTGAAGTTTGGAGAGAAATTTAGATGTAAGAGGACAATTCATTCTTCATGTTCACCACTGTGAAATGTACAGTGAATAAATGTCTGCTTGCAAAGTGTGTTAGAAACCAGTCTGCCTTAACCTGGCCAATATCGTATGTTTTATTCAACTGATTTGTGCCTCTGCTGCTGTAATCAGTCTCTCTTGTGCTTTTTCTTTCAGAATGGGTGGAATTCACCCCTTATGAGGTAGGATTCCCGAAATACGGGGCCTTCATTTGTGCAGAAGATTTTGGTAGTGAGTTCTTCATGGGTCGCCTGATGAAGAAAATCCCAGAATCCAGAATCTGCTTTTTGGAAGGTGATTTGTTGCTCTGGGGAAATGTAATGTAATATAATATAAACTGCTTCTGCACAAACCCCTCTTCTGAAATGAAGCAGTTAGTATATTTTTTTTGTCTGCCAGGAGCAGTCTATGGTAAAATATTAGAACTGATAACAGGTCACTCTCTGCAGGATTTTTTATTTTCTCTGCAATTTTATTCAGCTGGACAGATTTATTTAATTTCATAGGTAGTTATGCTTACTGACATGAGGCCCTCGCAATACTTATATGTCTTTGTCAGCAACAAAAGTTGTGTAACATTGCCGCTAAGTTAAAGCATCAGTCTCTTCTGCAACCCGAGTCTCTAAAATACAGCCTTTTATCTACAATGTTCCTGCTGCAGCTAACCCTGATTAATCCTCCAGGATAACGCTTCCATTTCAGAGTGCAAATAGGTCATAATATTTACCTTTTTTCCCTCTTGCATAAAAACAGTAAAAGCAGTAAGGAAATATTTTTTCCCTTCACAAAAGCAATCTCTTGCCTCATTGTTCTTCCTACTTCCACCAATTGCATAAAGGAAGTTTCAGGGGTTTTTTGAGAAGTTAAGACTTTTTGCTTGTGTGAAGATTTCACTACAGCTAGCGGTGAGGTGTAAGAAAGCAAATCAGAATCTCTCTGTCCCTGGCTGCAATGTCGAACAAGGTATCCAGGTCTCCCCTTCTGTGGTCATTACTGCCAGCAGGTCACCAGACCCCTTCCTACACCTCCCACCTTGGCACTTTCTTCCGCCTTTCTCTAGAGCGATGCTGGGACATTTCTGCCCCTGTTCCCTGCCAATGACCAGCATCCCCTCATTCAGACAGTGTTACTTACTCCAGTGACACAGTTATTTGACAGGTTTACAGCAAATTCCTTTGCACCCCAGCCCCTGAACAGAGCAGGGACTGGCTATGTAGGTCTTGCAGCTCTTTCCTGCATGGCCAAGCCCTTCCCTCTGACTGCAGGCTGGCATTGCTGGGTCAGGCGATCACCAGGCTGCTCTGGTGCAGCCTTTTCTATCCATCACTCTGTTCCTCCCAAGAGCGCCAGGGTTAGTTCTGCAGTTTGGAGGGTTCAGGAAGGCACGGTTGCGCACCTGGCACATTTAACCATACCAGGTAATGGTGTTTTATCAACCTGAAAGGCTGCAGATTGGTGGCAGTCTGGACTGCCCTCAACTTTGCTACATCTGCTAGTAGAGGAACTTGAAAATTTAACCCACATATGCCCTAAACCCTAAAAAATAAGAAGGCAAATCAAAAGACTCATACATTTACACTTTCTATTTTCAAAACTTTTAAGTCAGCTTCCTCATTCTAGGGGATATTAGTGTATGAATCTTGAATGTTTTGTGGTTGACAGTCCTGCATGATAACTACATACCTGTAACAGGATTGCGCCAGAAATAAATAAAACCTTTAGAATTACAAATCCTGGGAACTTGGGGAATAACAAATGTTGAGGACAGGTGGAAAGTATTAAAATGAACTTGACAAAATGTTATTTGCCACATAACAAAAATGAGTGTGTTAGCAGATACACTGGAAATGCTACCAGCCCTCTTACTAAATGTCAATAAATTAGATTCTTTATGTACATTATGGATTCATATACTGATTTATAAAGACAGTCCCTTTTATTTGTACACTAAGAAAACATAATGAATAAAGTTTGCTAGAGAATGCAAAAGGTACTGAAAGTCATTGTGAATGAAAATGCTTCCAGATCTCTACTGGTTTACTTTCTGTCATATATATCCCATGCCACAGGGATCTGGAGCAGTGTATTTTCCTTGAATCTTATGGATGCTTGGTATATATCTGTTCATTCAGAAGACTTCTGGCACAAATGGACCCGAGACAAAATTACTGACATAGGTGGGTTATTCTTATGCCATTATGTTATTTTCTCTCTCTCTCTCTCTCTCTTTTTTTTTAACCCTCTGTGCTGCTATCCTCTCACCAAATTTTTCAAAGCCATTTTGGATTTCCCTCTTCAGGGATTCCTGTAATCCACATGGAACCTAGGAGGAAATTCATGCTGTGTATCACAGGATGGCAATCATTTGAGTTGTGTGAGAAAAGAATCCATGGGATCTGTCACAGGAGAAAAAAGAGAGAATGGCCCTCATATGAACTATTTTCAGGGCACAAGGGTAAAACTGGAGAAGAACACCCTTGCAGAGTAGGAGAAGCTGGAAGCCTCCCCTAGCAATCCACAGTCTTCTAGTTCCTCTCTTGGAAGTTGGAGTATGGCATGAGGCTTCACAGAAACAAGAGCAAACACCATCCTTGCATCTCTGGGGTCTACAAAACATGGATACAAACTTCAGTACTATTAGAAGTCATTCCAAACTAGTCATAAGGATGAGATTTGCAAAACATGCTACCAAATTAAGAAAGATCTGCAGGGTGGGATTTCAAGGAGAAATACAAAAGACAGACATACTACAGAGAAAAAAGATGAGAAGGAAGAGAAATGTAGGGAAAAGAGTGATTTATTTTATCTTCTTGCACTTATAGGGTGTAGTTTCCGGTTGTTAAAACAAGGAGCTTGCATTTGCTAGTGAGGAACATTAATTATGTTTGTGTGGCTGAGACATTGTTATTGTGTGGCTTTTTATGTGTGTGGCTGAGAGAGAAACTGTAACATGGAGTAGCAAAGGAAGACAGGGTAAGCGCAGGATATTGTAGTGGATAAAATCATAGAAAAGCAAAGAAATTTATAGTAGGTGAGACGGACTCTTTTGCAGTACAAACAAGGCCTTTACCACTGTGGAGTGAGAAAAAGAAATGGATTTTTCAAAGGTTACCTGCAAAACTGCGAGATTTGTGGAGATCCTAAAAATAAAAAAAGAAGTCCAAGTTTTGCCAAACATGTTAAAACAAATGATGATTGAACAGATTGACATCAACAATGAAACGACATATGAGAACTGTTATTTGTTCTTCTGCAGATGACGAAACCCTATTCCCTACAAGACCAAATGAGCTGGATACTCGAGTGGTTTGTCCCACCGACAGCTTTTCAGACATTTTCCGAGATGTCGCCACGTTACGTCCAGCAGCTTCAGAAATCCATAACTTCCTGAAGGGCTTCCAGATGAACAACAACTACCTAGAGAGCGAGTTTTCCAAATGGAAAGGTATGGCAATAGCACCCTGCTTTTAGTCGTATTTTCAACCATCCTTGTGAAAAAGAAACAATGCTTAAGAGATTATCAAGCCGACTGCCTTTTTGTTCTGTTCCCATCCTCCGATAATATTTGAAACTCTTTGTCACTGAAAGCTGAAATTATGTAGCAGGTGAGGCTTCAAAACTAAGTTCTTAAAAATTTCATGAAGTCTGGCAACTGATAGATGAAAAAGATCCTGATTAGTCAATCAGCACACGTCTACTGATGGACCAGCCAGCCAGCCTGCACGCTAGTTGCATGGCACTGGTGCCATCATATGCTGTCTCTTGCCCGGCCAATACTCAAGGGATGTGGGAGGGAGCCCTGTTTCATGTTACCTTTTTACTTGTAAGTAAGATATAACCTCTGTAACAGTATTCCCTGTTACCCAGTTTGGGAATTTGTGTTCAGTCTGGTACTAGATCTTCCATGTACCTTAGTAGCTGTGCCCCTGTTCTCGTAGTGTGCAAGGCACCAATCGTCTTTAACCTTCAGCATGTTGAGACAGTGAGGTGCCACTTTAATTTTTTACAAATTAAAAGAAAAAGCCAAAAAATCCTGACCTAATCAGAATCACACACAAAACCAGGGGATGGAATTAACTCTGTTCTCCTGAGCCCCAAGTTAATCCTTCTTAATTAGAGGAAAGCCAAAGAAATTGCAGAGTAAATAGTGAAAAGAGGAAGTCAGATGAGGAACTGAGAAATGACTGAACTGCAGCTATCAGCTCTATAGGTAGGTCTAAGACCCAAGAAAAGCTGAATTCCCTTTTTGTTAACAACTGTCTTTCCTCAGCACCTCTCTTGCATCAAGCATCTCCTCTGAAAAAAAAATGGTTTTTTTTCTAGACTGTGAGCTTGACTCTCAGCCCAACCACCTGACAGCAGGAACAGACTACCTCATCCTGATAGATACTGCATTTGCCTTTGCTACCAGTTACCCACCCCTTATGAGACCGGAAAGGAAAGTGGATGTCATTTTGCATTTCAACTACAGTTCAGGTTCCCAGACAGGGGTGAGCCTTGTACATTCTTCTTTACTGATTTCTCTGTTTCGTCACTGAGTTCCCAGAATGGCTGATCCTCTGCTAATAGAAACTTTTTTCCCCCAGTATCTGGGAAGTGTAAATAAGCTAACAGTTTACCAGGGTCACATATCTTTATTGAACAGTACAAGTGTTATCAGGAAGTAAGAATTTAGTAAACTGAATCTGCCCATTTTTATGTGTAAATGTGTTTTAGCTGATTTGAAGGCAGTCAGATGTAGAATGAATGAAGCAAATTGCATTTAAAAATTGTCTAAGACTTCCCAATGCAATCATACATGTTCTTATGCATGAGAAAACGTACATTCAGGACAATACAACTGTAACAATAGAAGGGTTTGATGCAGAAGACCAGATATGCAAATAAATGCAAGAATAGTTTGTATTTAGGAACTTTAAATTCCTTAGGAATATAAAGTTGTCTAAGGGCAGCATTTTTAATATCCAAATGTGGGATGTAGGTTTTCAAAGACAGGCATGTGGACCCAGATCCATCCCACTTAACCCTGGCCTTCCCAGTCTTGGCTCCATATACAGTCTACAACTAAGATGGGTACGTGCCACAGTCAGAACTTGGCCCTTACCCCACAAACATTCCCAGTGAAATTGGGTTTTGGTCAAATTCAAAGTGCTTCCTGTATGTTCTGATGTTTTCTTTTGTTGTGTTTTCCTATTGTGGCAACCAGCCTCTGAAAGAAGCCTCTAAATACTTTGCAAAACAGGGAATTCCTTTCCCTACAAAGGTGCCAGATGATCAGGAAACCCCACATGTGAAGGAATGCTACATTGTTGGTGACAAGGAGAGCCCAGAAACACCTATTGTGATATTTTTCCCTCTAGTAAATGATACCTTCAGGGACTACAAAGCACCTGGTAAGTTTACAGTTACCCATCACATTAACAGAGGCAGCAGCCGTGTTGTTTCTCTTTTTTACTGTGCAATATCTGTTCTTCAGATCATGCTTCAAACACAGATGCAGACTCTCTTTGCTTAGACCTGAACCATCTCAAGAAGCTTAAAATATGTAACTTTTCCTGGACAGTAGAGCAGCAGCTGGGATCAGTCTTTGGCCATATATCCCTCTTCATATTTTTGGGGGGGCTTTTCATAGGTAGATTGTGGAGTTTACCAATGAAGTATATTTGGTTTATCTCCTGTGGCAGAAATTAGCAGGGTTATTTCCTCTCATACTCGTCATCCTTTCATATTAGAGAACACTCTGGGGAATCTAAGGATTTCACCATTTAAAATAATTGGCAGGCTTACAGTTAGGCAGATAACCTTGAAAACGAAAGTGTGAACTAGCGAAGTGATGAAAATATAATACTGAGCCACACTGAAGTGATGAAAATACAACAGTGAGTCATGTTGACAGTTTCTGTTCACTTCAGTGAGTCCTACTTTGAAATTTAAGTAGAGTTTCAATAGCAACATTGCCAGTCACTTCAAAACAGATGAATTCTAAGTCCTGGTACCGTATCCCACAATGCCATATTACCTCTGTCAGTGCCAAAAGTCTCAGTTACTCATTCTCCAGATGCTAAAATTCCTAACTCATGCTGTGAGAACACTTTTATTTTTTCAATCACTTCAAAGCCCCACAGTATACTGAAACCCAAAAGTTCTAGGCTGGTATATAGTACATTAATTTTTTTCCTTTTTTTTTTTTTTTGAAGCAAGTAATAAAAAATCGTACACTACTTTTGCTTTGTAAATATTCTGGATTGAGTTCATTGCACATTTGAGGTATACAACTGGGGTTTTGAACAGGATTCAAATAGTCAAGGGTATTTACGCAGGTACACACACCATTCTATTCCAGCTGTTATCACAGATCAGATAACTGAAAGGTTGGTTCCTGCAGTTGCCCTTTGTAGAAAGAATTAGAGACAGGAGAGAAGGAGAAGGAACTAGAACAGGAACTGAGAATTGGCTTCTGTACTACTCTTCTGCAGTGCTCTGTGAGGGAGTTTGCCTCCCTTCTCCCCCTCAATAATTTACAGAACCCAGGGATGTTGTGCCTAATTCAGTTATCTAGTATCAGGTGTACACAGATGATGTGCAGGTGCTACATGTCAACATAAATTATCATGGAATCTAAAAAGGGGTGTTACTAGGTATGTAGAAGATGTATATGAAGATCTGCATGATACCTGGATATTACATACACTTGAGGCAAGCCTGTGTTGCCCAACCGGTTCAGCTGGTAGCTGCAAGCTGAGACTAAATGGAGAGAGAAAGGGTCCTTGTCCAGCCCCCACAGGTGAAGTGTCAGCTGAGCTGACACGGAAGGGTTCAACCCATGCAGTTTTTTGGGAGTGCTGCCACCTCACAGCTGAGACCTGACCTCCATAGCAGCAGGATGGATGCTGCAGAAAGTCCTGGGAGGCTGTGAATGGATGTCTGCCCTTTGTTAGTGACAGGCAGAGATCAGCTTAATTTATAGTGCTTCAGTAGCATGCCCTAGCCCAGATCTAAATTGTTTAGCATGTGAAGTATTAGTTCAATCACATGAACGAGCAGTTTTTCCATAGCCAGCTCATCCATCAGCTTGTTCAGCAAAGGGAATTTAAAGCCTGAGCGATAAATGAGTAAAACTAACATATTCAAACCGGGTTACTTTTGCACTGGTTAGACTATTCCATGATCAAGTAGAAAGGGGATTCTCTGTGTGAGGCTTAGACTGCTTCACTGGAGTGGTACCAGTTCCTTATAACTCTCTCTGCAAAGCTGGGAGGAGCATATCTTTCAGACTTGGAGAGACTCTTCGAGGAAAACCTGAACCCTTTGATCAATGTCGTTAGATCAATGTTGTTAGAGAAGATTTCCCAAATGCATGTGGTCCTGTCAGTAAGAGACATGCTGACTTTTCCCAATGCCTGCTCCCCTGCTTTGGTACAGGTGTTGCAGGTATCTGTGACTGTGGAGGGTGATTGTTCACTATGGTAGCACCCTCTTGCCAATGTGACAGTCTCACTGGAAGCTGACAGAAAAATTCTCTTCCTCTGAAGCTTTCTAATCTGTGATGAGGAGAGATCAAGCATTATATTTCCTGCCTGTGTTAACCTGTGTTATCTATCCCTGACAGTATTATCTATCATTTCTGGGTTGTTATTGCTCTCTTTCCTTCATGCCAGCTGTTAGAAAACCAAGGAGTCCGTGGGAATGATGGGGAAGGAAAAAAACATGTGTGAGCCCTCATGTCAGGTGTACAGGTTAGCACACAGCAGTGGATCTCCACATCTTCAGGTCTCTGGCCCAGGGGTGGCATCCTCAGCTGTCCTTTAGCAGTCAAAGGCACATACTGGAGTCCAGGAATCTGCAGAATATAACCAAATTAATTGACCTCCTCCCTTTCAAGAACCTGTTTGTTCTATGTACTAACAGGTAGATAGAAGTTCAGCCTGCCCATATGCTGTGTCCCATCAGTGCAGAGTCAAGCAAAAACTAATATGGCCAAGTGGGCTTCTTGCACTCCCTGAGTGCAGGCAGAGAGTGCTTGCTTTTGCTGAGTTCAGGAAAGGCAGGTTTGCCTACTGTGCACTGAGTATATCATGTAAAACACACCCTCAGCTCAGAGGGTGCATGTTGCATCTACTGAGTTTAGTGTAGAGATGTATTTCCACCAACTCAGTAAGTGGCGGTGTGTCTAAAACAACAGCTAAATCAAAACCACTCATGGTGTCACTGTCTAAAGCAGATGGCCGGGTACAAGCTGAGATTAGCTATTATTTTGAATCACAGGTGGCTTATGAAGGTCCTAGCAAAACAAGTCAGGAGATGTGTTTTACATCTTCCGCATCTATGAATCTGTTGAGATTTGTGATTCCCAGGGTAAGCTTTGGGTATTTTTTTGCCCTGTACCAACAACCTACTGTGGAGGTCCTTGTGAATATTTGCCCTGTCATAGCCTGCAAATAAAGTTCTGCATTAGCTTTGAATCTGGTTTCTACTGTCAAATGAATTAAAATAAATAAGTTTATTGAATTTGTCTTGAGATCATAAGATATGACAGACCTAATATTTCCAGAGACGACACTTGTGGGACTACCTGCCTAATTGTTTTGCCTGGGTCTGTGATATATATGTTGATTATTCTGCAGTGATGAAATGGGCATGAAAAGCTCTTTCAGTGTCCCTGCCAAATCTTAGTGATTCAGGGAATATCAGGGTCACTCTCACTGTTGAGGTTACATAAAGCCTGTAGTTTTTTATAGCAGTAGGTAACTCAAGGAAATTACTGTAAATATTTGCACTGTCTGCTTCCGGGATATGTCCAGACAATGACTCTGTGAAGTCTCTCAGTTTAGATAATAGCATCTGATTGTTTAGGTCTGTCTTCTGTATTTTTTGATAATTCTTCCCAGTAGGAATCAAGACTTGATGTAGCAGATTGTGCTAGGTTGTGCTGGGTGAAAGAATATCTGTCAGGTCACTGAAAACGCAGGTGTGCTTTTGGAAAGCTTGGGTCACTGAAATACATGGATTTTCAGCAGCCTATTTCTGGAGGCATGAAAGCATAGTAGTGAGGGAAATAACACGATGTAGAATCGAAGCTGGAAGGCACAGAAAGTGGCAGTGGCTTCAGGCCCATCACCTGGAAAGAAACCATGCTGTCATGAGGTCCTTGCTGCTGTTGTCTGCTTTGGGAGAAGGGGAGGAAAGAGAGGAAGAGCAGTTGTCATTTACTTTCACCTTGGCTAGAAGTGTAGGGTGCTCCGATGGCTGGGAGACAGCTGCAAGGCAGAGGCTGGGGCTGGGAAAGTGTCAGTGCTGAGAGGGACCTGGGGACCATGTTGATAGCTCACTCCAGAGGTAAAGGAGGGATTCTCACCCTCCTGTGCTCAAAAGAGGAACTACTGTATTTGGTTTGGCATTTCCAAGAGTACCCAGGACAACCCCGACTTGCCTCACCACCACCAGCTTCTCCAGCCCCTGTTGCCAACCACATATCCCAGCAATAAAACGCCTGTGGAGGGAAAATTTTGGGTTGTGATCCACTATGTGTGCATGCCTGAGAAACACCCAGACCCTAATTACTTTTTGCTAATTAACCAAGTCGTTATTTGTGCCTTAGGTGTGAAACGTAGTCCTTCAGAGCTGGCAGAGGGTGATGTTGATGTTGCCAATACCTGTGGTCCATATTACATAAACAATCTGAGTTATTCAGAGGAAGATTTTGACAAACTGGTGAACCTAAGTTACTACAACGTCCAGAACAATAAAGATTTGATTCTTCAGGCCTTGCGCACCGCCGTGGAGCGGAAAAAGCAGCATAAGAAAGAGCAACCACTGCAAAAACCTCCCGATGGGGATGGTATGTGTGTGCCTGATAGAGAGGGAACCCAGCATTTGGCTGACTGCCCAGCACTAGGGAATATGAAATAAAATAGCTCTGAGTCCTGTTAACGAAGAAGAAAAGGAATTTGATTACGAAGTGAAGAAAAGCCAAAGAATGCTAAGAATAGCACTTCATTTGTCATCGAAAATGCTAAAGCCTGGCTGTCAGTGAAGGGAATAAACACAAAAACCCAGAGCTCTTCCTTAATGAATTAATGTGCTTCCCTCGTTGGCAACCTCAGGAGCGTGGCTAGGTGAGGCTGTGCTCTGCTCGTGCTTGCAGAAGTGACCTTTCAAGCCAAGGCCAAAATGCATGGACAAGGAAGTGTGAGGAAGTTTACATTGACTATGTTTGTGCTCTACCTGTGCTATAGAAAGAGAGGATTGTCAGTCCAGAAATGCAGCAGAGAACAAAATCCATTGTCTCTAAAACAAAACCATGAATCCCATTTGTGAACTATGGAGTCTTTGTGTGAATGTAAATAAGTATTAGACTTTATATAATAAAACACTTTTTTGGAGTCAGTTACAGCAAATAAACATTTTTCACAGCAAATACATGTTAAAGCCATTTCTTTTAGGTGCTTCTTTCTCTACTAGCCAGACACTTAAAGACAACATGCTGACCTATGTCATAGCTGCTGAAAAATTATTGAACAAGAAATTATACCTGCTCCAGACCCAGAGGTGAACTGCCCCAGGATCCTGGGACCCCTTGAGTTTAGGGTTACATTTAAGACCCACCTCTACAAGAACTGACTCCTGATAATTTATTTTATTAAGATGGATTTAAGTGTTATTGATACATACGAAATGTTTAAAGCTTCAAACTTTTTGAGACTATTACATCTGAAAAGACACCAGAAACACAGACAAAGCAGATCTAAAATTGTATATGTAATATGACTCACCCAAATGTGATTTTTTAACTTGCCATAGAGTATTGCAACTGAAGTTAACAGAACACTAACTTTCAACTTTCTGAATCTTTGGTCATCACATTAACATGGCTCTTTTCAGGTAAGCGGTCTAGTTTTTTGACAGATGGAATCCCAAGACTCTGTTTATTCTTTTTCTAAATTAACTTTTATTCAATGCTATTGATTTATTTATTAGACATATCTACAAGCCCAGGTTTCCTACAGGCTTCCCTGCTCCTCAGTTCTGCTGTAGTATCTTTTGTCAAGAGATCCTGTTATTGTGGGCAGAAAATGGAAGCCTTGCAAATCCCTTTGCTCTCAAGGTCGAGGGTCTCCTCCTAGGTGGTGCCCAGAAACATAATCCTTCTGTTTACCACTTAGGTCAGTGAACACTTACCTGTGGTGTACACTACAGGAGCCCATACAGCTCCCGTCTGGGCTATATGCCCAGGGTTTACCTCCCACAGAAACATGAGAGCAAAGGCGGCAGTCATGCTGATGCATGCTGGATCTCATCGCAATATGGGATGGGATGTAGCCAGAGGGCACAGCCAGACCTGAGAATTTGGAAGCACTCCCAGATTCCCGTATACAGTTAAGAGCTGTATTGTCTTAAGGGCAAAAATTATCCCACTAACAGCAGGAAGCTTCTAGGCAGGAAGTCTGAAGACAAGCAGAACAAGGTGTGTGAATGCAAACACTTCCCTGCCCTTCCGGCAGCTTTCCACCAGCCACGAAGGGGTCATGGAGAACAATGAACACTTTACCCCATTTCAAAAAGCTTACGTGAAATAATTATTTCGTACCTCTGAGCTCTCTATATTCAACAAGAACACAGAGGAAAATGTCAGGGCTGATCAAAGAGGTGGAATAGCTTCCACACAAGGGGCGAATAGATAAGGAATCTGCACCCTAGAAAAAGGACAACAGCAGTGAAAAGCAGAGAAGAGAGATCTACGAAATCTGGAGTGCCCCGTGAGAGATGAACAGGGAGTGACTGAGCACTTCTCTTCTAATATAAGACCTGGAGGGGATCAGACAAAACTAGCAAGCAGCAGGTTCAAAGTTAACAAAGTAAGGTAGTTCTGTAATTAAGTTACAGACCTCTTGACCATGGATGTTGTTGTTGATAGAAGCTTCAAAAAAACTGATTGATGCATTCAATGGAAAATTTTTGAGGACTAAAAAACCCAAAGGTTCTGCATCTGCCTCAGTCCTGCACTGAATCATCAACTCCCAGAGGCTGGGAGGACAGTCTGAGACAGTATTGTACCTGCCCTCTTTCTGTGATGTTCTCCAGTCACTAAATACTGGATGCACCAAAGACAAGTGGGAAATCTGTCTCACCCCAGACTGCAGTACTTAGGTTTTCCACAGCTCAGATATTTTTGCAGATAATAAATGATCAGGAGTAGTCAGAACTCCTAAAGATGTGGTGAGACTACACTCATTTGAAAGAAATTACTGAAGTAACATGGAGAAGATGTAAGTAACTGCAAGGATAACTTAATTACCTATAGACTAACCTATGGGGAAAAGTCATGAAAATGAGAGGAATACAAAACTAAACTGTAAAAATGGGTTTGTAAAAAATGAGGAAGCCAGTCAGCAAGACCCTACATGAAATGGTATAAAATCTTTAGACTCAGCATGGAAATTGCAGCAAAAGAGTTGCAAAACACATGCACAGCCCTAAATAAAGTGTGAAGCAAGTAGCCAAGAAAAGGCAGACTGGTTAAAAGCTTAGGACTGAGCATTGTTAAAGCCTAACATCTGTTCTTTGAGGAAGAGCATGTGGAGGAGGGAGATGGAAAGGGCACATCTCAACCTGCTGATGTATTTAGAAAAGAGCTGGAGTGTATAGAGAAAATGTGGTATTCAAGATGCAAATTAGGAGGAAGAAAGGTACATAGCTAAAAATGTGAATCAGTAGATGTGCTGGCCCAGCAAAAAGGGATTTAAATAAGGATGTTGCAAAGGAGCCAAGGCCATAAGTGTGTAACACAAAAGATACACTTCTAACATAATGTTTACACAAAGACTCAGGAAAAAATCCCCCTCCTCCATTTTTTTTTTTTTTTAACTGGGAGCCCAAGCATTTGTTTTCCAAGTAGTGAGCGAGCACAGACAAACTTTTGTGTCAGAGAAAAAAAATTACTCATTTTCCTGCTTTCTTCAATGCTTTAGTGAATGTGGTATTGTATTCCGTTAAAATATCTTGTGAAATCAATAGAAAAGGTGATCCTCCCTTGTGGCTTAACACAGTATCAAGACCTAAGCTTAAAGCTAGTGGTTGTATCTGCGACACACATCCCACAGCAAAATTTCAGTGTTCTACTAAGAATTTTCACTGCCTTCAAAACAGTTGCCTCACGCCGTAGCTAACCCCGGCGGCGCTTAGTCACACACTTCTCTGGCGTCCAAAGTCAGCACCCATCACCAGAAAAACACGAAAAGCATTCGGGCGCTTCTGTCTCCAGACCGGAGCTGTCAGAGGGTTTCTGGCTTTCACTGCAAGGCGCCGAAATCTTAGCGTGGAGGAGCAGCAGGTACAATTAACCTCCAGAGGCGGATTTGTGGCCAAAAAAAAATAAATAATAAAAAACCCCCTTCTGATTCTGAGAAAAATAACAACATCCCCCCTCAAAAACAAGCCCACCGCCAAACCCACCCGACGCCAAGGCGGTTTACCTCAGGGAGACGGGCGCTGCCCGGCCCGGCCCCGCCCCTCCCTCCCTCAGCCGGGCCCGCGCAGCGCTGCTGGCTCCGCCCCCGCGCCGGGGCCGGGACCGCCCCCCGCTCCCTCTCCCCCCCCCCCCCCGCCCTTGCGGCGGCTGCGAGCGCGGGGCGCTGGCCGTCGAGCAGTGCGGCGGGATGTTCAGCTGGCTGGGGAAGCAGGGCGGCGGGCGGGAGCGCGGAGGCGGCGGCGACGTGGTCCAGACGGTGACGGGGGGGCTGCGGGACCTCTACCTCCGCAAGCTGCTGCCGCTGGAGGAACACTACCGCTTCCATGACTTCCACTCGCCCGCCCTGGAGGAGGCCGACTTCGAGAACAAGCCCATGGTGCTGCTGGTGGGGCAGTACAGCACCGGCAAGACCACCTTCATCCGGTAGGCGACCCCCCCCCCACCCGGTGCTTGCGCCCTTCCTTCTCCTCAGGCTGCCGCCGCGCCCGGCCCCGCTCGGCGAACGCCGGCCGGCGCCCCGCCCGCCGCCTGCTCCCCGATCCTCCCTCGCCTCACGCCCGGGGCCTTTCTGCTGCGCGACAAAAGACCTGCTACGCGCTCGCAGCCCGGCCGCGGAGCGGGGAGCGCCCGTCCCGCTGAAAGGCGGATAACCGCTCCGCAGCGGGGGGCGGCAGGGCTGGCGGCGGGCTGCTGCCGGCGGGACGGGGTCGGCGGGACGCGGCCGGCGTCCTTCCCGAGGAGCGGGGCTCATCCCGGAGCCCCCCACGCTGTGTCGAGGGTGGGTGCCGCTCCCCGCTCGGTTACATGGTCTGCGGGGCGCCTGCCAGCTTCCTGTTCGAGAATATTATCTCGATTTCACGTTCTGCTGAGAAAGTGTAACCTCCTTGTACTTCCTCTTCTCTTTTTTTTTTTTTTTTCTTAATCTCTAAATTATTTCAACCGGCATCGGCCGTCACAGACCATTTAACCTTACCTCCCCTTCTTTCCCAAAAGTAGTTTGATGCATAGCTTGGATGTGAAGATCAGAGAGAAAACACACGGTATCTGGAAAGTCCTGGGTTTTTTTCCCTGAACTCTGGTGGTCAATTGCGTTGAACAAGCAATATCACTAATAGGGCAGCTTAACAATGTTGCTGCTGTTGTAGTATTTTCTGTCTTTCCTGTCTTCCTTATTGCTAAGTTTGTTAGCAATTTTTAGGAAGCTAAAGTGTGCCTTGGGTATTACGAGCTTGTGAATATTTTGCATACGTTTGAGTCTGTTTGCCTCTCATATGCCCCTTACAGATCAGTCTAGAGTTATACAAAACTCTCCAAAAGACACTGAGTGGTCACTTGGATCAAATTTTGACCTACTTATTATGTCTGAATTTCATTACGTACTTCTGTAAACTTTACAAATGTTTCTCTTTCGGTTCCAAAGGTTACCAGCAGCCTTACCATAGCACTGTTTTCTTTTTATGGTACAAAAGACCTACCTCCCTCTTCATTGAAGAGCAATGTTTGCCTTTACTCATCTGAGAGCTTTTCAGATGTTTACAGAGCTAATCATGTTTCATTTCTGGTTTTACGACTAGGTACTTGGAAGCTTGAAGTTGAACCTGTTTTTTCAGATGATGACTGAATTCCTGCAAACGCTTAAAGTGGTTTTGCTCAGAGGAATGTTTTAAAAAATAGCAATAGGGCTATAATTAAAAGAAGAGAAACTTAGTTTCGGGATCCCCAAAGGTAGTCACAAGAAAGCCTGTGTTTGTGGGGAGGGTGATGTGGGTTTTCCTAACATTTCTCTAGTCATGCCGATTCATTTTCTTCTTTAAAATTATAGTTGCTTTGTTAGTCTGTATATATTTCCAGAGAAGTGTTGTTACCTGGCTTATGGACAGGGGACGATGAGAGCGTGGGTAATACGGAGACAGAACAGTCCCAATACGAAGACAGAACAGTTCCAAATACGTATGTACCAGAACCTGTTCTGCCCGTCAGCTGAGTTGCTGTGTCATTTGCATTTCATAGGAAACTTTTTGCTCCTCCTGTAAAAGTTTGCTGTGGATGACAACACACGTTCTTGATTTATGGACGTTCAACTTCCCTGTCCTTTACAGTTGCCCATATTTGACTGGAGTGCAAGTCAATATTGCGCTTGGAAACATTGATATTCCTTGCAGTGCCTTAGATGTATTTCTGGTACTGTTGCTTTGTGAGTAACTTATCACCTTAACCATAAAATACTGAGCAATAGGGTTGACTGATGCTAACGTACAGTCTGAATGAGAAAAGTAGTATCACTTATTACAGCTATTTCCAGCTTTTTTTTTTTTTTTTTTTTTTTTTTAGCATTGATCACTGCTGGGTGAAGATGTCCAGACAAATTTGACAGACACAAAGTTTTCAAAGATGTTTTCTCCTGAGTTTTATTAAAATATCTGACTCAATGGAGGAGGTGACTTATACTGTGATGCACCTTTCTCTTTACCCACTTACCCCTTTCTCCTGTCCCCGTTTTAGGTAGATTGCAAAGTGGAGAAGACAGGAATTGACTGTGGAGCCCCAGTCTAAAGGACCACAGTCTGACCTCCCCATGATGAACATTCATTACATCAGTGTTTGCTGTAGAATAGATAATAATTGGCAGAATCAGCATGAGAAAATGCTCCATTCAAGGTGGGCAGCAACTTGGACAATAGTGTCACAGTGACTGTTACTCAAAATGCAATTTAGAGGAGAAAGAAAAGCAAAAAAGAGAAGTGCTTGTATGCTGAAGGCAAGACTTAGAAGACATGGGAAAGTATTATACTATCCAGGTCAGCCACAAATAAATTTACCCTCTGAATTTCCCATGGAAAAAAAAGTCATGCACTCTCAAGATCATTATAATTCTGCATTTATATAGATAGTTTTTCTTAGAATTTAGACTACAGTTGTTTGGTTGGTTTTTTTTCCCCACTAGTCTTTTAACAAGCAAACATTATTTTAAAATGTAATTAAAGCTGCTATTTGTTCCACATTTCTCCATTTCATAGACAGGAGGGCATACTAGATCTACTGAAGTGTTTACTATCAGCTTTATGTGTGGACATAACAATTCTGTTTAGCTGACAAATACTCATTTGGGATTTACTTTGATTTAGACATTATTGTGAGAATTTCACATTTTCATACCTCTGACACATCCACATCCACCTAGTTCCTTCCACTAAGCCTTCATGGAAAACAGTGATCCAGCAATGACTGAGTGTCCCTGGGGAGTAAGAACCAAACAAATGCTTCCAGGTCTCTTAACAGCTCTTCTGATTTTTCACTTGATGCTGTTTATCCTTTTTGCACTTGGAACAATGCAGTGAAACCGGCCAGTTTCGCTAAGGTGTAGCGTTGTGATACTGTTTTATTCAGGTGTTTATTCAAGTATCTGACAATGCTGACAGTTCAAACAAATATATCCAGGCCCAATATTAATAATTGTCTGATTGTTTTTAGTGGGGTGGGAGGGTGGGTGAGGGCCAAATGCTTATCTTGCTGCTTGGCCTTGCAGCTTCTGTAATTCTCTCAATTTCTCCTGGCTGCTTTAGGGAAAGAGAAAGGAGGGACAGGAGAGGAAAATTGTAGTGTATGAAAAAGAGATAGGAGCTGGTCAGTGCAAGTTTGTAGCTGCTGACCTTTTTCTTTCCTTCTGACAATGAATTAAACTTCTAGTCTAATAGTGGTTAATTTGTTATATAGGTTTTCCATTTTAAAAGTGTAAGAGACTGACTTTTTTTTAAAGAACTTATGAAGATGAGGAAAAACAAAACTAAATTCCTCAGCTTGCCAGGCTGGGCTTTTACTTTGCTCAGAGGTATTACTCAGAGGTTAAAATGGTAAACTTCCTTCTATTTAACTCAGCCAGAGCTGGATTTTGTGAAAGCACCCTTTTGTATGCATAATGTCTGGAGTCTGCAAGTAGTGTGCAATTGCTTGTATGGCAAGAATGGGCCGCATCTATTTCTTCAGGGGGGAAAAGGTCCCTCTCAATTTCTTTGGGTGAAAGCTGGAACTTCTTTGTTGCTAGCTCTACGTGAAAGTCTTACTTGAGTTATTTGGAGTAGAATTCTTACACTAAAGAAAACACCTGCTAGTTTTGTTGTATTTAAAAAAAACCCAAAAGTGTGGAGGATTTGGTGGAGTATGGAGGTGAGCAGCCTTATGAAAGGAGACTTGAGTTTGTCTCCCAATGCGTCACAGGGTATTCCTGCTCAATGCTGCTCTGTCCAGCTCACCTGCGTTTGTGTGTTACTGTGGCTTAGCTGAAGCATTTAGACTTCAGATGATTATCAGTATCCGCAACTGTGAGTAATCTTTGCTATCTCTGGAACTTTGTAAACCAGTTTCCCATAGTTGGGCTATACATCTTGCAAAGGAACATAGATGAATGTTTATTGGCAAAGCAGAAAGGTTATAGCCCAGGTAAAAACAAAGGGAGAAGAGTCAACAGGATGTCTGTTGTTTGATCTAGACTGTCTTTGGGACGCTCGCTATTTTTAAGCATTCTTCCTGTGAACCTTTTTGAACTCCCTCTCCACTGAAAATTCCTGAGAAGGGCATGCAGTTGCATATGCTAAAAATCCAGGTATTTTCCTGTGTTAATATAGCATAGTGTACAAAAACATTTGCAGCTTTTCACTTTACAAGAAGACTGCTCATCCCTTTTGTGTACCTAAGTGAAACTGTATTTTCATGCTGAGAGGAAGTGTGATATAGCTTGTACAGCCAGTGCTGAAGAATTAGGGTTTATTTTAGTCTGTACTGATTGTTGATGTGCAACTGTGAGCCAGTCCTAATGGAAAAGACCTGCCTTGGAAAGTGTTTCCTGTCCTGAATAGCTGTACCAGGCTCAGCACTGTGACTGTTGGGTGGGACTTAGTATTTGGAAGGAGATCTTGCCTTCCTGGATTGTTATCACTAGAAAAGTCTGTTTTTTAAAGCTGCATCTGTGAAGTTAACTTGGAAGTATCGTTGCAGTTCAGTAGCACTTTATTCTTGTTTAGTCATTTCAATAAGCAGCTAATCTGAATTTGCACTGTTGAGTTCCGAGCTAAGAATACAAATGTTGGAAATCCTGAAAGGTGCTCCATACTTCCAACTCTGTGTAAATTCTGCAAGCATTACATGTGCAGCAATGAGCAGGCAGTGAGATTACTTTTTTTTTAAGTCATCTAAAAGACCACCACCGCTGAACATCCATAACCATGCCTGGCAGGTTCATGAGCTTATCATGGATAGCAATTATCCTGTCACCCTGAAGGCATCTTATCCTGCATTCAGATCCCATTGTGTAGTTTTCTGTCACGTGGGATCTGGGACTTCTCTCATGTGCATCTGATTCAGTACAATGTTCTTTACTGCTGTCTGGGAGCTTCTTGTATGTGTTGCCACCTTAGGAATTGCTGCCTCTGTCAGCAGAAGTCTGGGAGTGACAATTCATATCAAGAGAAGAACTTAGTGAGGAGTCTCATAGAGATCCTTTCTTTTTTTAAAAGAAGGGCAATGAGTAAAAGCAAAATTGAGAGTCTTTGAAGTAGAATGTTTTATTGTGGCAAGTTAAAAATCTTATTTTAGAAGTTCAAAGTATAATTGATCTTTCAAAATCAATGCTGTAGATAAGTCCAGTATGGCTTCAGTGAAAATGGTAGTGGCTCTTGTGAGTTAGCCTTTGCATCCTGTTTTAGAGGGCTTTAGTCTGCAATGGTGTTCCATGAGGAGGCAGGAATACAGTTCTGTGTTTTAGGTGTTTAGCTGTTTGCTACACACTTGAAAGTCCTGGGTTTCCATGCATAAAGTGTTCAACTGCTGAGCTATCAAAGGAGTTTTGTCTTCATTTTGATACATGATCTACTTTGTAAAGATGAGGGATCTGCTGCATTGTACACTCTGCATGGGCAGAGAAGTTTTGAGTGTTGGGCTTTTTTTGCTTTTGGAGAGGGGTTGGTTTTATTTCCCTATTACTGTGCATTAGGTACAGCTTAATTCTAGAAGTAGAACAAACTGACTTTGGCATGTTCTGGCATGACTGTTCTTGTGTTCCTCCTTTCCCACAGTTTTTAGTGTTGGCATTTTTTTCATTTGTTTGTTTGAAAGCAGAAAGCTGCAGGAAATGTCATGTAAATAACTGTTCTATGCTTTAAACCCCCCAGATCATAGGTTGAGCTGACTGGAGCCAGTTTGCTAAGGCTAGTGGAATAAGATTTTTGAAATGTGTATGTAGTATGTATTTGTTCCTTAAATTCAGCTTCCATGCACCGATCTATAAAGTCTGTGAGTATTTGGGTATTGAACTTAAAGACAGAGATTGTTCAGCAAGTAGAATGTTTTTTGCAGCAAAAGCAGCCTTCAAGTCCTCCCACATATTTGTTTATGAAATTGTATTGGGTTCGTATAGCAAGGTTTTGATAGTGGGGGGGCTACAGGGGTGGCTTCTGTGAGAAGCTACTAGAAGCTTCCCCTATGTCCAACAGAGCCAATGCCAGCCGGCTCCAAGTCAGAGCTGCCACTGGCCAAGGCCAAGCCCATCAGTGACAGTTGTAGTGCCTCTGGGAGAACAGATTTAAGAGGGAAAAAAGTTGCTGTGTAACAAGATACTGCAGCCAGCTGAGAGGAGTGAGAACATGTGAGAAAAAAAACCCTGCAGACACCCAGGTCAGTGAAGGAGGAGGGGGAGGAGGTGCTCCAGGCGCCAGAGCAGAGATTCCCCTGCAGCCCATGGGGAAGACTATGGTGAGGCAGGCTGTCCCCCTGCAGCCCATGGAGGTCCATGGTGGAGCAGATATCCACCTGCAGCCCGGGGAGGACCCCATGCTGGAGTAGGTGGGTGCCCGAAGGAGGCTGTGACCCCGTGGGAAGCCCATGCTGGAGCAGGTTCCTGGCAGGACCTGCGGATTTGTGGAGAGAGGAGCCCACGCTGGAGCAGGTTTTCTGGCAGGACTTGCGACCCCACAGGGGACCCACACTGGATCAGTCTGTGCCTGAAGGACTGCAGCCCATGGAAGGGACCCATGCTAGAGAAGTCTATGGAGGACTGTCTCCCGTGGGAGGGACCCCACGCTGGAGCAGGGGAAGAGTGAGGAGTCCTGCCCCTGAGGAGGAAGGAGCAGCAGAGACAAGGTGTGACAAACTGACCCCAACCCCCATTCCCCTTCCCCCTGTGCTTCTGGGGTTGGAGAAGGTAGAGAAAATGGGGAGTGGAGTTGAACCTGGGAAGAAGGGAGGGGTGGAGGGCAGGTGTTCTAAGATTTAGTCTTTTATTTCTCATTACCCTACTCTGATTTGATTGGTAATAAATTAAAGTAATTTCCCCAAGTTGAGTCTGTTTTGCCTGTGACAGTAATTAGTGAGTGATCTCTCCCTGTCCTTATCTCAACCCACAAGCCTTTTGTTATATTTTCTCTCCCCTGTCCTGCTGAGGAGGGCAGCGATACAGCAGCTTTGGTGGGCACCTGGTGTCCAGTCAGGGTCAACCCACCACTAGCAGAACAGGCATAGTGCTGTTGGATTAAGGGCCAGAAAAAAACTATTATTCAAAGACCAATGTTAATATAGAAGTGCTTAAACCTAACTAGTGCTGTCATTGGATGTAGGACCATCACCTGTGCCTGAAGAACTCTAATTTAAATCCAGCTTTGATTATGTAAAAAAGTTTAATTGTAGTTGGTTTAAAATTGTGAGGGTTTTTAAGAACTCCAGGGTGACATGGAACCCAGGGAATTAATAATTATGAGATGACTTGAGTTGATTGGAGAATTTTAATGCTCCTGTAATGTCAAATTACAGCATACTTGAAAACGGTTTGGTCTTAATGTTGAGGTGAATGTTTTCAAGATGGTGCTGTTGTAAATGAGGACAGTAGCACTCATGCTTTAAAGTTAAGCAGGGTTGTCTGCTTCTGGTTTTGAAAAGTGGCAGCTGTCATAGTGTAGGCCAGAGGAACATTGTAAGCTGGAGGCTTGCTTGATAGGCTTGGGGCTTCTCTTGCTTCTCACTTGCTGTCCAGGAAGGGATGCAGACAGGCTTTTTCTGTAAATGTATGTTCTGCTTCCATTAAGTTTTAGCATTTGAATATGCACATCCTTCGTTTGAGACCTTCTTGTCTGGAAAGTCAAGACTTGGTGTATCAGAATTGGTCCATTGAGTATGTGCTTTCTGCATCTCTTGAGTGGATTACTAAAAGGAAGATGCAAGATGGTTTCTGCTGGTACAGCACTGCCTCTCAGAACTATGTTACTGTTAGGCCTCAAGTTCTGCAGGTCTGACTTAGTTAACCATTACTTTTTGATATGTGGGTCAAAAGAAAAAAGTCCTTTCCTCACTCCCAAACAGATGTAACTGTATTGTCTCATAACTGTGTTATCTCTGCCTGTGGTAAGATGAGTTAAAGTTAGTAAAATCATACTGAGTTTATCGAAGGGTTAGATTCGATCGAGTTTATCGAAGGGTTAGACTGACACTGCTCATGTGCTGTTTCAGACTGCTCTCTTTTAGTACCAGCAGCACTTGTATAGGCTTGAAAATACACACAAAAGCAGCAGTGTCTTGTGGTGTAACCTACAGCACTGGGATCGTTGGAAGAAACATCCATTTGAGTGGTTCAGGTGCTGTGGTTGAGGGAATACTTCCACCCTGTTTTTGTAAGGGGATTTACTTTATCCTTTTACCTAGTTTTTGTGAAAAACTAGAATTCAGTTGTGGTTTCTTTTTGGTTTTTTTTTTCCCTCCCTAGTTAATAGAAATAATGAAATGCAGGAAAAATGTAATTTTATTATTCTAGAGCATGTGTATCCTTGGGAATTTTCAAGCAAATTATAGGTATTTGCTTTTGTTATCATTCCCAGTCATTCATTCTGTTATGTTATGTATTCTCCATCTTTAGATACCTGCTTGAACAAGACTTTCCAGGCATGCGGATTGGTCCAGAGCCTACCACGGATTCTTTTATTGCTGTGATGTATGGAGATTCAGAAGGAAATATTCCTGGAAATGCCCTAGTTGTTGATCCTAAGAAGCCGTTCCGCAAACTCAGCCGCTTTGGAAATGCTTTCCTGAACAGGTGAGATCTGTTTGCTTGTTGTCTTTTGATTTTTATCTTTAAATTTCTACTTGATACCACCTTCAAGCATCAGTGGTTTTTTTTACTAAGTTTTTTCTGCTGTACTTGTTTTGAACAGCGTGGAATAAATATTCAAATACAAGCATGAACAGTGGTTCTTTAAGTGAATTAAAAAAAAGCAGTAGTAGGTAGGCTAGTACTAGCATAGAGCTGTGTAAAACTTAAAAAAAATTAAAAAGGTAAGGAGTGTTTGTATATATATTCAGTTATCAGAACAGAAAATCATTGTTAAAACCAGTTCACAGAAAACTGCTGAAATGCTCCACCAGCTAACTTGTTTGTGTAAGGCATTATGCCAGCTGGAACTCAAGATCAGTTTGGGCACAAATCTCCCTGCTCAGTGAAACTGATAGGCTAGTACTATTATTGAAAGCTACCATCCAAAAAAGGAAAAGATCTTTTCCCTTTGCTGTCTTGTTCCTTTATTCTGGTCTCACCTGAGGTCTTGGTGTAGCTCTTTAAAGTTGTGAGTTGCTGGGATATGTAAAAAGGCCTACAAGAATGGATAATATTTAATTATGCCTCCTGGATAAAGTACATATTCAAGGTGTTAAGTGTTTAACTAGCTGGTCTTCAAGCAGTCCTGTAGACCAGGATGACAGCGTTAGCTTCTGGATGGCTGCTGGGTATTGGCAAAAAAGGGGAAAGTTGTTCAGAGGCTGTG
Organism: Haliaeetus albicilla; assembly: GCF_947461875.1. Lineage (NCBI taxonomy): Eukaryota > Metazoa > Chordata > Aves > Accipitriformes > Accipitridae > Haliaeetus > Haliaeetus albicilla. Next base: position 41,855,369 of record NC_091487.1, read on the forward strand.
AGTATTGTCATGGGTAACTTAAGCAGCAGGCTGAATCATAGAATTGTTTAGGTTGTAAAAGACCTTTAAGATTATGAAGTCCAACTGTAAATATTTCCAGTTAAAAGTTATTAATAACTTTGTTCACTTTGTGTGAGCAATCACATTGTTTTCTTCCTGTATTTGATGGTGGCTTGACATGGAGGCTTGGTTTTGCAAGCCCATTAATCTAAATTGGTTTTCTTCTAACAATAAACCTTCCTGTTTGGCTGATAAACACTGGCGTATGTGTTAAAAGTTCATCATGTACAGTCTTATCTCTCGCTGTGCTTATTCACTGAAGAACGTTTATAGCTGCTTATAGTTGGCTTGGCTATCACTTTGCTGAGAGATAAGAATGTGTGCTCTGGGAAGCTGCAGTCAAGTCCCATTTTAAATAACAATTTTGTGGTCCAGGACCCCTTTCTGTGAGATCATTGGCTAAGTCTTGTCTTCTAGATCACTGTTCTAGTTGTCTCCTTCCCCACCATTGTGCTCTCTATGAAAAGTTAATATAATTGTACTGTAAACAGTATTTTGCACAATATTAAAATACTGACACAGAACATGGAGTAATACTAAATGTTTGTTTGGATTAATGGGTTACATAATTTTTTGGCTAAATCATCTGTCCAGCTAGTTGTGTCAGGTCCTGAATCTAGCAAGATTATTTGCTAGCTAAAAAGATGTATGTTCAAAGTAACCAACTAAATTATTCCAGTTCTTCTGGTGACTGTGGTATTGTTATATTGCAGTGCTGTAAGCAACTGTATCTTCCCCAATATTCACACTTGCTCCTTAGTTTTGCAGCAGAGGTCTAGGTGCTTATATCCCCCTAGCACTATCCTTGGCCTGCCACTATGATCATACTGCTGCTTTTTCAATACTGTCCACTCACTTCCCTTTCCTACTTTACGTAGTTGAAAATGTCTTAGGCTTTATTTTAGTATCTTTGAGTAACTTCTCCCTGTCATCTTTACCTGTGATCATACTATGTATTTTGCTTTGCCTTCTCTCATTTGCCATACTGGCAGTAACAATGCTTTATACCCAACATTATATTTTTCACTCCTGTCTTAATATATTTCTCTCTACTCCTCTCTCTCCCTCACCCCTGCTTTATTTTTTGAATGATTTCACAATCATAGTGTTTTGCTTTGTGGAAAAACTTAAGGTATTACTTTTACAAGGCTATGGACGCTTAGGCTGTGAAGTCAAGTGCCCTTTTCATCTAAATGTGACATGAAAGGAAACAGTGACTGAGGTAATGGAGAAACTAAAAACAAACAAGAAGACAGTAGCACAATCAAGGCTTGTACTTACTAATTAGCCGCATTAATTTATTGATGTTACCTTGCCTCTTTTTTCCATGACCCCTTCTTATTTCCCCCTGTATCTCATTGCTTGTGATAGATGTCTCTCTAAGGCTCCTGAGTGTAGAAACTTGTCTTTTATTTCTCCTGTGTACTTTTAAGGAAAGTTGGGGGAGAAGGGGATGGGGACAGGACATAGAATCCCCTTGGATGCTGGTTAAAATAAGTGAGGAAAGAATATTGCAGTATACCAGAAGATCACGGAAATAAATTGGTGCTGCTGAGAAGAAACATGAGGTCCTGCTCTATTCTAATGGGTATTTGAATGGACACAAAAAGGAGTATAAATTCTTACTAGATTCTCTGAGTTGTCCAAATTTAATCTAAAAAAAAAAAAAATGTGGTTACAAAGTTGTTTTCATTTTTGCAAACAATGTAACTTATTTTTGCAAGGATAGTCTAACATTGCTGGTTTTCTTTAACAATAGTTTTACAGTAATATGAAAAACATGACAGTATCAAAGGTCTAATGTGTCACAAGCAGTTAGTCACCTCATTCGCACAACTGGTTTTTTATAAAGCTTTTTTTTGTGAAGGTCTGTTGTCATTGAAGTAGATAGTATGTAGTTTTGCTTTTTGAGGCAGAACTTAAAAATCATACTTCTTACAGGTCATGTAAGAAATAGTGGTCCAGAGCCAAATCTCAGTGTCAAAAAGAGATACTCGGATACAATTAGCATTACAGTTTTAAGTTGTCTGAAATATTAGTTTTATGTAAGATTTTTAACCCGTCTGTTGTCTTTAGATTATGGATATATTCTAAAAGCTGCAGCCAGTTAATTCTGAGTTTATCCTTCTATTTCATATTCTTTTCCTGTATACTTGCCTTCTCCCTTTGCCACTAATGACTGCTGTGAAGACTTAAATGTCTTTCCATTTCTGAGGCCTGTAGTTCTCTATTTTCTTGCACAGCCTTTTCCAGCTGTCCCAGTTTGGGTGATGCCTAAGTGAAAATACTGCTGTATTGTTCAGCTGAAATAATGGTGCCTGTTGTCTTGTACGGTAGGCCTAGAAAGATCTCAGTGATACCAAAAAAGTGCTAGGCTTTCTAATAGTGATTAAAAACAAAAAAACAAACAAAATTTAGTCTTTACACTGTTCCAAATTTATGAAAGCTACTTCGTGTTGTACATACTAGTGATGTATATTTTTGTAACGGTTGACATGGTTAAATGTGTTTTCTTTGTTGCTTCTGCATGTCCACTATGCTTCCACAAAATGTGTTTGCTTTAACATAGTGTCTCCTGTAGGTTTTGGAAAGTTCAAAAAATGTTACTTTATTCAGTAGTACCTCACTGCTCTTTCAAATGCATCTCTTGAAAAGGTTAGCCTTAGTGGAAAAGTTTGCTTCAGGATTTGCAGTATTTTCTACACCTGATGTTCCACTAACCCCCCCCCCCCCCCCAAAAAAAAAAATCAAAACAAAACAAAAAAGGGTAGTGCTGTTTACATACCCTAAAGTTTTATCAGGCCAAGGTGGCTGCTGTTTCCTTATTCCCCTCTTGGGCTTCAGTGAGGGGCATAGCTGATGCTGCTGTTTCTGTTGTACCCAAGAAGAGATGCTGTGTGCTTTTGTTATAGACTTGTTACTACAAGGACACCTGAAAAACAAGGTGAAGTGAGGTGTAAAGATTTTTTTTCTTCCTGATTTCCTTTGAATGCTCTGAATCATTATCTGTCCAAAAATAGCTTCCAAATTTTGATATATCTTATGTTTTGTGTGATATTTGACTGCCTGAATTCATCTTAACTCAGATTATCTTTGATCTTAAAGTTCTTGTTTGACCTTGGTACGGTTAAAATTTGCTGTCGGTGATACCCTGTTTCTTGAGGTAGTGTGCCTTCTAAAGCGATGGGTTAACACAGGGCAGCTCTCCTATGGCCTGAGCCTGCAGCTTAACTCTGTGCTGGGCTGCCTCCCAGAGAATGGCTGCCAAGCTCTGCAGATTCACGGGAGGAGGGCAGGTTACGCTGTCTGCTTGCTAGTACGTCTTCAGCTGCTACCCCTTAAGAAGATTAAACTCTTATGCAAATCTCTTAAAGGCAGTTTATGATGAAGGGAGGTGAAGTTCTTCAGTCCTGCACTGTCCCAGAAGCATCAGGGTAGTTTGGATTTAACACACAAAGTGTTTTTTGCATAACTCTCAGAGGCCTCGTGAATTATTTATTTTTCATAATACCACCATTGAATTTGTCTCCCATCACAGAGGCAGGAGATTATTGTTTAGAGCCTGCTGTGTGTAATTTGAACTATCGATTCTGGCAGTGTTAAAGCTTTTGCTCGGTTTGTGGGAGAAATACTGTTGTTTTTCAGTCCTCTGCAAGCCCCACCTAAGGAGGGTGGTAGGTTAGAGACAGGGACTGTTCAAATGCTGCCAGACCGGGTCAGGGGGTGACTTGCCAGTAACTGGAATATAAACATGTTGTCAGTATGGCTTTCTGCCCGCTCCCCTTTTCTTTTGAATCTCTTTGAATTTGGGAAAATGTTGGAGTATCTGAAGTATTGTTTATTGTGTGTACTAGTTTTACTCCTAGCAAAATGTTTGGTTTATGCAGTCTTTTTAACATTGCATGTGTGGCCCATGTTGTCAGCTCTTGCACTGATAAAATTCCAAATTTTGCTTAGACATATATATGGTTTTATAAGGTTTTCTAGTGGTTTTTTTTTAACAGCTCTCTTTACATTTTGTTTTCTTGAACATGTATGGTTGCCAGACATAGGGGTTCATTAGGGCTTAAGAAACTTTTTTGTTAAAAATCTCACTCAAGTCTTTCTAAAAGCAGATATATGAAGGGGAGCTCTCAAGGGACAATGTACATGTGAGCTAGAGCTATTGTTAATGTTTTTTCTCTCCTCCTTTCCCACAGGTTCATGTGTTCTCAGTTACCTAACCAGGTACTGAAGAGCATCAGTATCATTGACAGCCCTGGCATTCTCTCTGGAGAGAAGCAGCGCATCAGCAGAGGTGAGTTGCAGGACTTGAAAATAAACGAGCTTACTAACTATTTTTGCTGTATTGGACAAGTCATTATCCTAATCTGTTTGAGGCCTGTTTTAGTGGTTTTGAGTGGTGGTGTGTCCCAAACTTTCTTACTACAAGGCCTGTTAAACCCATGTTTTAAGGCTGGAAGTAGGGTTTGGAATTTTCTCTCTTGAAAACTGGTGGGGCTGGGATTGCTATCATCCTGCTGCTATGGCTGCAAATGGCTATGGTTGCATGGTCTGTTGACTAATTAGTGCTTTGATGCTCCTGCGAAAAAGCCTTATTTCCATCATTTTAATTGCTTTCCACAAAGTAATAATGAATAGACTCATATATACTATTGAAGTTCATGAATGAAGAAATGTTTCATAATAGCTATAGCTCTTCAAACTGGTCATGTTTAAAAACTGAGGGGTTTGGGCTATAAATAAGGTGCTTTTATTGTAGGCACAGCTGCTAGTGTTGCTTCTTAAGGTTGCTCAGTCATGTCGTAATATAATTCTTAGTCAAAAGAGTTAAGGTAGAGGAAGAAGAAGGAATGAGTATTTTTTTAATAAAATGAAAATTCTGTGAAGAACTGAACCTTGTTTTTAACATGCTGTTTAAGAAATTAGCCTGTCTTTGAGAAACTATTAAAACAGCATCATGTAAATAACTTTCTTCCTTGTTTCCTTCAGCTGCATTTAAGTGCATGTCAGAGGTTTCTGTGGAGTTGCAAATGGTAGCAATCCAGTGTGTGGCTTATGCTGCCCTCTGTTTTCAGACCTTTGCTTAAGAAATGGAAACTTGGGAGGGGGAAGTAATCAGTTCTTTAACATACCACATCTGGCATTTTCTGAGGAAATCCTGGAATGAGCACAATATATGCCAGCTGTGCAACCATAGTTTTATCTTTACATTGCAGTGACAGAATAAGAGATTAATTTAAGACTGTGATCTAAACTATGCTTTCTTAGTAAACTGGTCTAGATGTTTCTGGATTCTTTGTTCAGTGTCTGAATGTGGTTTTTGTCCTCTTTATTGCTCATATAGTCATGTAAAGCATTCATCATGGGGTGAGCTGTCTTTTCCTGTATGTGATATATTGGTGAACTAGCAGAGATGAACAGCAATGAGTGCTTTACCTCTGTGTGAGCAAAGGCTTGAATGTTGCCAAACCAGATGAGTAAAACAAATACTGCAAGCTGGCACTCTTATTTCTAGGCAGAAATTACCACATATGTAACTAACCATCTTTAATCTTCTCATAAGATGTCCACAAAATATTTAAGTCTCAGTTTACACAGAGTCTGATAAAATCAAAGATGGTCTTAAATCTCCTATTTCTGCTTCTCTGTTATGGATTCTCCCTTTTTCCTCCACCAAGAAAAATCAGGCTCATCTTTTTCCCTCTCTGCTTCTTAAATCAAGGGAAGATGGTGCTTGGCAGCATTCAAGTATCTGCTGCCACTTCTATAACAGTGTGGAAGCAAACATGAAATAAGCAGAAAAGAAGAGCATGATATTAATATGCCACTGAAAAAGTAAGCAATTTTATGACAAAATTTGACACCATTAGGGATTGCTGTGGAAGTTAGTCCCAGACTTTGCTTGTGGGATAGTTGTGTTTCACTTCAGGTTATGTTTCACTGGTAGTCCTGTGTTTGTTGAAGGACTGTGGCTCTTCACTGCCATCTAGAATTGCTCTTGTAACTTAACATGTGACTGTTTTTCCTCTATTGCTCAGAATTCTTGATGGTATGTGCCTTGTCAATTGCTTTTATGGCCTAGCTGGCCTGCCCTTTGATATAGTAGACTTTCACCTAAGCTGACAGTGCTGAGTCATAACCTCTAACTCTTACCTGTTTTGCAGGCTTTAACTTGACTAGTTTGCATTTAATGAATTTTCTTTCAGTGTGTGAAAGATTGTCTTGAATACGTAACTTGGCATAGTTCTTTTGTCACAAATGTGGTTCTCCTGTGTGCAGTTTAATCAGTGTGGTTGTACTCTAAATAAGGTTTGGGGAGTCAGTTTTAGAGTGCTGTTCTCTCTGTGCCCCAGGTTTGCAGGGCATCTGCTGCCAAGGTTTAAGGTTTCATATACTTAGGCATCAGCATACATGAAGTACCTACAAGTCACTGTATGGACCTATTGCATGCGCTTACAATTAGGCAATACTGCGCTCACCCGTGTCTGAAATACTGCATAGTCAGATACATTTCCTCTGTATGACTTTTGGGTTGCTTATGCAGTTTTCATACAGGTGGTTTTGTGGAGGTGGAGTACAAACTTGACTTGTCCTGTGGTGCTGCACACAGCAAAGCCTGTCTGACCTGCTTCCTGCAGGAGTTGGACTGACTTTGACACATTTATGCTACAAGTCTAATTTAGCACATTTTGAGGTTTGAGTTGCTTAGATTACTTTTTAAATCACTGTGTGCCAATGTGACCAGGGTTCTACAAGATGTTTTCTGCTGTCCCTAAATGTGTCTCTGTTGGAGAAGGTTCTGTTTGTACACCTTCAGACCAACAAAGGTTTTTTCCTACAAAATGTGTGTCGTTACCTCTTACATTCACTGGCTGCTGCTCACTGAAAAAGGTTGCAGCTGGTATGCTTCACTATGGGAACTGCCATTTCCTTTCACTGTGAAGGTGGTAACAGACTTAAACATAGGGATGCTTTTCTCTGCTTGCCAGGAAAGCCTAAATACACAGGGTGATTCTTCAGAATTCCTTTTCTGACAATTTTGTATTTCAAAATTTTATAGTTCAGCAAATTTTTTAGGCTTTTGGTTTCTTTCTGTTTATGTCTTAAACTTTTGTTTTCCTTATTCTTTTTCCTTATTTCCTTATTCCTTATTCCTCTTGCTGCTATTTTCTAAATAATATATACATGATGAGATTTTTCATAATTTGGTAATGGAATATGACATTTAATAACACCTGATAAGTATTCTTAGATGCTTTCTATTCTGCACATTGTTGGTGTCTGTTCATATCTGAGTTTTTAAATTAGCTTTCTAGAAGTTTAGCTTGTTTCTAACATTGGTGAGCAGCAATTTTTCTTATTGGTGATGTTTTAATGTGTTTGATGGAAGAATAACATTACAGGACCTCAGTGTAAAACCTTCACTTTTTGCTGTTGGTGTTTTTTTCCATCTTCCCATGAGTAACTGCTTAACTATTTACCTATGAATGGATGTAACACCTGCATAATGATAGAGTTTGACAGGTATCACTAGGAGCAGGGTGTAGCAAAGCAATCAAATGTTAACTTCCAGTTTTAAAATGCAGGAAAACAGTAAAGGGACTATATAAAAATACAGGATATACACTACTTATCAGCATGTTTTATTTATAACTCTGGAAAGCATCCAGGCCATGGATGAAGGAGCTGATTGCTTTCTGAAGGGTCAAAAATACACACAGAGTGCAACATTCAAAGCTGTCTTTCTTGACACACCTTTCCCGCTCCTGTTGTTGGCAGAAGGATGTACCAGAAGCTTCCTGCCTGTCAGTTCAGGGGCTGCGTAAGTGGCTGGAGGAGAATGTGCAGACGTGTGCCAGCATTGTCCCCCGTCAGACAATGCCCGTCCCTGTGCCGCTTCTGCAGCATCACTGGTGACGTTCACAAAGCCCGTGTCAGACAGAAATGTGCGTATGGTCTGCAATATTTGGAAGGAACAACGAGAGGAGGAAGGAGAAGCAATGTCTGGCAGGGTGTGGGGAGGAGCTGCTTTTAGAAAGGGGCGGGGGGGGTTGGTAATCATGAACTGTGAGTGGCATGAAGGCAAGGGTTTCAAGTATGGGGGAAGAGCTCAGAGGAGAATGGAGGATATTGGTTAGCTTACATTTTTGGAACTGGAGTTACTTAAATACAGGTAACTTTCTCGGTTCAATCTGGCTTGTGAAAATGCAGTCATGGATTAAGTTAGGTGATGTGTATAGTTGCAGTGTTGTGTCAGGCTTTCCCTTGCAGTGAGACACTGTACGTTCCCCTTAGGATTAGTCCAGCAACAGGAGTGCAGTAAGAGTGTTGTCTGGGGTGCTGGATTGAGACAGGCTTTCGTTAACATAACTGGAAACTTCCACCCTGGACAGCAAAAAGTGCACATTTCTATGTGGGACTGAGCTCAATTTGAAAGACTGGGCAGTTTAGATGCTCACCTGTGGCAAAACATTAGAAGAACAGCAGATTGAGCAGGGGGGAAAGGCTGCTTTTATCCAAATTGTGTTGTAGCCTTGGTTTTGGTACTTAGACAGCAATGGCAGGTGGGATCACTCCGGCACCCTGCCTGCCCCTGATTCATCTGGTAAGTGGGTACTCTGCTCTGAGCTTGGAGGCTCCTCATTGCAGCCTTCATCTGAGAGGTGCCTCTTCTGCTGCACCAGTAGTGCCAGCCCCAGGGGTGGAAGAACTGGACGCTCTGCCTGTCTGTGCTCAAAGAGGATGGGTGCAGCCCATCAAGCCTCCCTGATAGTTTTCTGAATTGCAAAAGCTTTGGGAGACGGTATTAGGGCAAGTCAGAAATTATTTACCTTGGGCCCACAAGGGAAAGCCTACCATGTGTTCAAATCTTCATCACTAGCTGGCACAGAAAATTGACCCATGCTCGTACTGTACGATTGCACAGCTGTATCTTTGAGTATGGCTGGTGGCTGTCATGCATGGGGCTGGTGCTTTGCACTGTGCTAATGACACATGAGAGCTCACGATCATTCTTCCCATCGGTGTTTCCAGGACTGGTAACCCCATGCAGTTTCTCTCCAACTTTATCTCTTCCACATCGTTTCATTTTGTTCTCCTCTGTGGTCTCTGCTCAGCCCCTTACTGATGCCCAACAGCTATGCCTCTGTTGGAGGCACCAACTCTCTCCTTCCCTGCAGCTTGGGATGAGCTCAAGAACTCTGTAGTGCTGCTGGTGGATCACTGCTCCCTCTGCTCCATAGCTGGGTACAAGGGTGACTTGTGACTTTCTAATATGCATTCCAAGTAGATGTTGTACCTGGTGAGACATAGATCCTCAGACTGGATATAATTGCTGACATGAGTCGTTGGGAACAAACCTTTGAAGAATTAGCAACAGTAGAGCAGCAAGAAGCTGAGAAGTATCAACACCAAATTTTTTTGGTCAAGTTTTCCAAACTGATCAGTGTTCACCTAGTATGGCTCAACTTTGAAAGTCCTAATCCACACACAGGTACTGTATGTGACAGAATCCTAAGTGCATTGTGTCTCAGTGCTGGAATATTTAACCATGTATTACTTCTCTGTAGTTCAGATATACTCTAATGTGTAACCACTGAGTCTGTATATAAAATAGGTTCACTTCTAATGACAAATTTTTATTAAAATGAATAATTTTTTCAGATTTTTTTTGAGGTCTTTTTCTTACCCATTTTCAACAAGTCGACTTTTCTTTCTCAAAGCAAATGCCTCATTAATATTTAATTCATATTTGAAATAAATTTATTGTTAGTTAACGTAGACTGGTTGACTGTACAATTGTTTTTACAGTTCAAAATGCATCAAATGTGTGGTGGGAATTTATATATTTAACCAGCCTTATAAGTCACTTTCTCACATATCCATTTGTGGAAAACTTAATAGAATTTAACTTGCTTAATTTTGCAATTTTATGTATTTCACTTCAAGCATATTTGCTTCTACATGAGTGAAATCAGAATAGGTTATTGTGTAGGTCAGATTTGTGCACTGTTGTCACATGCAGGTGCTGTACAAGATCTCGCTTATCCCTTTCTTTCGTGCTAAATTTTTATAAAGATAAATTAACTCATACTGGTTTTGATTAGGTTGTTAGTGTGAAGTGAGAAGAGTTGTCTTCGAGCTGTATTGTGCAGCTTTTCTCCTTGCCCCCACCTTTCATCTCGGTGTTCAGCCCTTCAGGAACTGGTCACAGGAAAGAACCTGTGAAAGTACCAGAGCAGTATTATCTGGAAAGGGGATGGATTTTGCGTTCCTTACAAAGTAATCCTTTTAATGGGAAAGATTATGATGGCTTTTTTTTTTTTGTATAGCCAGTTAATGAGTCTGACCTGCATCCTTTTGGATCCTAATAACACCTTTTTAACATAGCCCTCTCCTTTCAGTTTGAGGTGTCTGTGCTGGATTTTTAGTGAAGCTTTATGATTTTTTTTTGGGGGGGGGGGGGGAGGAAGACAGGTAACTGGGGACACCTTCTTACTATTAACTAGAATTCCTGGATTTCATTTCATATCCTATTTGTAATTTTTAAAAAAAAGACTTAAGACTGAGTTCTTTCCTGTGTTGCTAAACATGCATAAGTATGCTCAGTGACAAATCTGGAGCTCACTGTTTTTTCTTATTACTTTCATGTTGTCTGCTTTTCTTGATGTTGGCCCTTATCAGGTTCTACTGAAAAGCAACTAAAGTTAATTTGCTTTTGGGTTCCCTGTTAAAGACCACCAACTTGAAGGTATAATGAATAATGACTTGACTGAACCAGCATTGTTTTAAGAAAAGCTAAGCAACTTTACAATGTCTCCATACCCTTTTATTTATACTGTTTAAAAGATGCTAGGGAGAATGAGGAAAGGTGCTTGTATCTGGACCAGGTGTATGAAGTGTTTGGATAATTAGCTCATGTATGAGTAGTCTAAGTGGGTTTTCTTTGCTGGGGGGTTGGCGGTTTAAAGGCTTATCTTGCACAGCTGAGAAATGACCAAAGACACCCTGGAGGGCTCACTGGTGGTAACTGAGCTTTCTTTGCTGTTGGCATTTAAATATATGCTGCTGGGAGCAAAACTCTTGATTCAGTTTGGGTTACTTATGCCAGTCCTTGCATTTTGACTGCTCCCTCTTTCAGCTCCGATTTCTTTCTGAGAGGAAGAGGAGGGGTGGGATGTCAGCTCACAGCTCATACATTGCTGTTCCTTACTCAAACAAAATGAGTCGCATCCATGCCAAGCCCAATGACACATCACTAGTGGTGATTCTCTGCAGATTAAATGTGTCACTTCTGAATAAGGAGTTCCTGAATACTGTTTGTCGTGTGGATTATGTACCAGCTGCACTTATAAAAGTGTTCAGACAGGTGCTATGAATATGTCTTCCTTTAAGAACATCAAAAAATTTGTTTGAGATGATCAGAAAGGTCACTGCTCGTGTTCTGTAACCTGTCACGTCCCCAAAGCCATCAGCAATGCAGGCACATTACTTGTAAATTGTATCTCTGGGTCTGCTGTGGCTGAAATAAGCAAGTGTTGCAATGCAAGGAGAGATGAGTTTAGAAATGGTTTTAAAATCCAAATAATTTTCATTGCTGACCTACGCTGGAGCGCTGCACTAACATTCCTTGTTAGTACAGATAGGCAGTGCTACAAAAGTGGCTGGTGTTCACAGTGACGAAGAGGGCTTGTGATAAGAGCCCCACAGACCTGCTTAGCTTCGGTGCTCTACAGGAGCCAGAACTCCTGAGAAGAGCAGACATGGGCCTGAGATGGTAACTCACAGCAGCACAAAAGATAATGACCTAAGAGATGAATAGCGAGGTTGAAGGAAGGGCAGTGATAAAAACAGGCAGTAATAGTGAGACTGGTCTGAGGAAATGCAGGGTACAGTTGTCCTGACCTCATTGTCCACAGATGCTCTCCTACAGGTGGTTCATCTCCTCTTTTCCCCCAGGCAGATGCTATGATCCCCTTGTTGTCTATCCCCAGCCCTACCTTCTCTGAGACTTGCTTTTCTGAATGGTAGAACTGTAATAGTGTATTCTTCCTTCAGGCTATGACTTCTGCCAAGTTCTCCAGTGGTTTGCTGAGAGGGTCGACCGCATCATCCTACTTTTTGATGCCCATAAGCTGGATATATCTGATGAGTTTTCAGAAGCTATTAAATCATTCCGGGGCCAGGATGACAAGATTCGAGTAGTGCTTAATAAGGCTGACCAAGTGGACACACAGCAGCTGATGAGGGTCTACGGTGCTCTCATGTGGTCCCTGGGAAAGGTGATCAACACTCCAGAAGTGCTGCGGGTGTACATTGGCTCCTTCTGGGCCCATCCTCTCCGAAACACAGAGAATCGGAGACTCTTTGAAGCCGAGGCACAAGATCTTTTCAAGGATATCCAGAGCCTCCCGCAGAAGGCGGCTGTGCGGAAACTCAATGATCTCATTAAGAGGGCAAGACTTGCAAAGGTAAGAAAAGATAAAAAACCTGAGATTAATTGAATGAGCAGTCTCTTCGGTATGTCCTTTCTCAGCCTTCCCAGTCTTTCTCTACCTATAAACAGTGTGTTTTTCAGCAAATGGATTGAATTGTCAGTTTTTCAAGCAAGAGGTAGCCACTCAGGATATAGAAGCAAGTAGGAGGAAGTCGAGACTTGTGCTGGGATGCCTCCCTAACTTTAGAGAAGGGTTTTGATGGGTTTTTTAGGGCATTAAAGTTACTGTTTGCTTGGTATGGGAATGATTTTTTTTTTTTAACACTGTGAAGCCAGGCAATCTTAATGTTACTTTTTGGAGATAAACTTTTTTTTTATTTAACAATAGTTGTTTTGTGAAGAATGCTTTTAAAAAAAAAAAAAAGGAGAAAAAGGGGGACGAAAAACCACAACCAAAGCTATCCACATGCAACCTTCCATATGCTTTTTTGCATATTAATACCTTAATGCATACTATCAATCAGCTGCAGTGGAAAAACACTTTGACTAAATGCATTTGTTACGCCCTAGAATACAAGATTGATTAAAAGCCTCACTCTTGGTGAAGCACAGATACTGATGAATTGGAGAGATGCTTGTGCATTAGATTGAAAATCTTGAGCCTCTCCAATTGTATCTTCTTCATTCCCAGTCACAGAGACACTTGGGTGATACAGACTTTGTGTCATCACATCCAGGAAAAAAAGCATGTCTTGTTATCCAGGAACATGAGTTACGTGCCCCACTGTAGGTAGCCCCTGTCACCATTCCCCTTGTTTTCAGCTCTGGAGGAGTACATGCATTGTGTGCAAATCACAGTCGCTAACTAGTGTGCATGGGTAGGCTGTGTGTGACAGTGCGGTGACTGTCTACAGCTGACTCTTGAAAACCTTTAAAATTTTTTTTATAGGTCTCTAGTTATCTTCGATGAATGAGTGGATGTCACTGTAAAGCTTGGTGAATTATCACCAAGTTTTAATTACCCATTTCGTAAAACCTTCCGGTTATATTTTACACTAATCTTCAGACTACCTGCTTAACAATGCTAGCTTCATCTGTCCTTTCTTCTCACAGCCTGACTAGAATAAGCTTTGGCTGCAGTCTGAAATATTTCTTTGCCTGTTTCTCTGGTTCTGCAGTGTGTTTATTTTATTGTAGCACTGCAGCTGCTGTAAGAATAACAGTTAAAAGCACTGCCAAGCTTCTCTTTGTTTTGAAAAGCTCAAGAACAAAATGAAAATTGATGATTCAAGAATTAGAATTTATCATTTGGAAAATTGGAAAAGAAGGAAAACTAACCTCAGAAATACTTGGGGAGAAAGCTGGTGGTACCGGACAGAAATTCTAATTTCCTCTGCAGTTATCAAACAGAACATCACTTGAGTTAATGCAGTTGGAATACATTTTCCTGTGGACTTCTAAGCAAAAATGAAGAGGACTTGCACTTACATTGATTAAAAAAATAGTCGTAGAGGGATGTATACCACTTCCTATGCTGGCTTGCTTAATTCTCTGAATATAATGGTACACTTAAAGGGTTGTGGGTGGGGGTTTTTTTGTGGCCTGAGCTTTAGGGCACCCCCATAGCAGTTGCTTCCTTGAAAATTCCATTTAAAGTCACATTCCTGATGATGTTGTGTTAAAAGTTGCTATGATCTCAATCTGTTTTGTCGATGTTGTTGGCAGCTTTTCACTTTCATTTGTTACAATTGTTTTGGAAGTGGAAAAGTGTCAGATGGATTGTCTTTAGGTGTTTCTATGTAATGTAAAATACAAATGGTTAAAGGTGAATATAAAATACTATGCTCATAGGGCATGTTAATTAGACAGCTGTTGAAGGGGAATAAACTGTTTATCTGCAGGAAAGCAGCAGTGTAATATTTCCAGTGTTGTCTTTCTATCGTCCAAACTGCACCTAAAGTACTGACACTCAAAAATAATTTTTTACAGCACTGCATGATACTTTTTTTGTCCTATTTCATGCCATTCTGTTCTTAATCTCTTCTAAAGCATGTACAGTAACAAACCCCAAAAGCAAACTGTTAACTTGCTGTCAAATTTGGGCATTAGGCTTTTATCCTTTTTTTTTTTTTTAAAGTTCTGTGACTCACCATTTTGAAGATGGGAACTGTTCTTATCTACAAGAAACACATGTGTGTACTGGCAGACCTTAGACTACTTAGCATACCCATGTGAAGCCGTTAGTGCTTCTGAACTATAAACGCACTTTTCTGGTTTCACTCAAAGTATTATTTTGAACATTAGATCAGTAAAATTACATACAATTACTTATAAACTCTCTTAGAAATATCCTTGTTGAATCAGATCTGTCATTCTGGAGAAAAACTCATATCTACCCTGTTACAAAATTTCATGGTTTTATGGAGAAACCCTGCTTCTTTATGCTGCGTTGTTTTTTTTCTCTTCCGTAGAAACCTAAATTTATCTGCAGTTAAAATGCATGCACTTGTTTTAGGTATGAGGAAGTGATGTGTGAAAGTTGTGATCGTAAAACGTGCAAATAAAAACTGGTTACACCATTTTTCTTTAAAAACAAAGAAATTTTTTTCTTCCAGTTTCCAGTAAGCCTCCTAAATAAGTAAGGAAAAGAATGGGAGAGCACTATACAGATTGTGTAAAGTTTGTAGAGAATACTGTAAGGCACATTCTGTCGTGTTTTGGTAGGTATTAAGTATTATACTTACACCACATCTATGTAATCCCTTTTTCCTACTGATGCTTTTTTGTGGTAGTCTGTCTTCCCCCAGTCTTCAAAATTTCAGCTTTTTATGGCTCAGTGGTTTGATAGATGCTCTTATTTTTAACCTTTTTTTCTGTGTGTGTGTGAAAATTGTAAGTAACTTCTGTTTTGGAAACAACTGCATCCTTTTTTAATGAAGAAGGACCTGAGTTCTGTAAAGATTTATCCTGTTGTGGGGGTCATTTGACTTCAGTGGTCCTGGCTGGGTCAGAGCTTAGGAAAGCAGTTTGATTATGTCAAGTTGTGATAGATGTGCACTGCTTCTAAAAGAAGGCTGCCCTTGCGCTTCCTGCTCTTGTGCAGAACGAGTGTCAGTGTCCACACAATGAAGTGGGTAAGTCAACTTGCCTCAGTTAAGAAGTGTGTCCATTTCTGTCTTGGACCAGATCACTCACTGTGTGGCCAAACAGGTCCTTTTTGTGGTGAAAGGTGGTGGGAGGGTGGTAAAGGTGAAGAGGTGAATGGCTCAGGGTAAGGGTGGAAGGGAGGGTGCATGGGCAGGATGGATGTTTTGATGGCAGTGCTGGGTTATCTTGATCACGGCAGATGGGAAACTCGAAGAGCTCTGCAAGTATCAATGTATTGTAGGACTTGTCATCCTAGATTAATGTCTTTCCTTATATGCTGGAAAGGCTCTACTTTTCTCCCTAAGGCTTCACAAGGCAGCCAATGGCATGCTGGTCTTATAGTATACTGACTGCTCTGTCGTCCTCTGGTGGCTGCATAAATATAGACTATAGGTCCTCGCTTTTCTGGGAGTGAATAGGTAGGAATGCAGTGTCACTTCAACTAGATAGCCCTGCCGCTTAGCATACTTGGATTACTTGAGGTGTTATCCCATTGCTTCTCACAATAACTGGTGAGACAAATGGAGTTACAAATCTCTACCACTGAGGCGGGTGGACCAGTATGGCTGGCACTCTGCGTATGATCACTGCAGGTAGTGTTAGGACGTGATTTTGGGACCTTGCTTTTTCTCTCACTGTTAGTACTGATAGAATGCTGTACCATGCTTCTCCTTAAGCTGCAAGTGTGCATCTGTATTTCTTTTAAATGTGTTTGCTTGCTCTCTGCCCTTCAAAGGAATGCTGAAAGCAGCAAAACTAGTTGATAACTGTTCATGTAAACGTCAAGTTTCAGAAACAATTGTTGATAATATCTTATCCTTGAGCTGACTTAAGGAAACATATTATTTCTGTTTCTTTTTACAACCTGCGTGAAGAACACTAATGCTAAGTGTAGATAAACGGTAGTCTTGATTTCAGTTTTGCTTCTTTTTAGGTTCATGCTTATATCATCAGCTATCTGAAAAAAGAAATGCCCTCTGTATTTGGAAAAGAGAACAAGAAGAAGGAACTGATCAGCAGATTACCGGAGATCTACATCCAGCTACAAAGGGAGTACCATATCTCTGCAGGGGACTTCCCTGAAGTCAAGAAAATGCAGGTAGGATGATAGATTACAATTCCACTGAAATAAAACTATCTTTCCAACAGGATTTCCAAATTGGAAAAGGTAGGACAGAGTATCTCAGCATTACAGTTTAGGGTCTTCAGCAATAGAGCAGCTGACGTGACAATCAATCATGTGTCTGTTATGGGGTTAGCATGACTTGGAAGCAGTGCAGAACAAAAAAAATTGGTAACTTGGACTGTAGAAATTGCCATAAGGAATCAGACCTTCTGTCCTTTTAGTCAATATTTGGTCCCTCATGGCAGATAGTGCCAAAGGTTTTGTGCAAATAAAATGGTAGTGAACACTTATGGGTTAAGCTGGTTCTTGTTTTGGGTATTTATATCACTTTTGTAATGCTATCATATACTTGTGTAGGTGATATCCTTAGTCACATATTAATCATTTTCACCCTACTCTATTCTTGCTCTTACTGATACTGTTTGCCAGTGAGATGTAAAGGCAAAGTGCTATCTGAAAAGTCCAATTAAAAACCTATCTTTTAGGAAAATGATACCTTTCATTTTTTTCCTGTCCTTTTGAGTTTGAATTCTATGAAGAAGAGATCAAAGTTCTCAATTTATACTCTTATTGTTAATTTTTAAATACCTTTTTTCTCTTGTTCCTCTTTTGAACTTTATACAATCTCACTGCCAACTTTCTGTCACTTTCTCACCTTTTTATTTCTGTCCTCTGATTTGAGGTGAGTTGTTTAGAGAGTATCCTAGGGAAGAACAGCTAATGTTGTGTTGGCAATGCTTTTCAATTTATTCCTCAAGCCTCAATTTGCAACTTTTGGATCTGAGATCATAGACTTCTTAAATGGCCTTTGAATTAGAAGATAATTCAGCTTGGAAGCTGAAGGACATGAGATCAGGAGCATGCAGTTTGGTCTGACCATGGGCTAGTCATGAGTGTGATGGAGGATGTTGTCCAGATTGACACTTGCATATCATTCTGACAATTTGTGGTACACTTACACTGCTAATCATAAAGAATAATGACTAGCTGATTAACCTATCTATAGAGGTGCACAAGTTTTTTATGAACTAAAATATTTAACCTGGGAATCAATTATTGGCATGAGACAGTAAATAACAGATGAAGCACAAGATCTATTTCAGGTTTTCACAGGCAGGATTGTTGGAAGGGTTTTATGAGTTAGGCTTTAAAAGGGGGTTGTGTAGAAAAAGTTGACTCTTTCTTTCCTTGCCACTTTTGTTGGTGATGTGAAATGAGAGAATGAGAGGTGATCGCTTGTCAGTTTGAACACTGAAACAAAATTTGAATGGAACTTTTTCAAACTAATCGTGCATGTCGCTAAGCCTCAGCAGCAGATGGCAGCAAATATATACATGAGAGATCAGTCACTTCTGTAATGAGGAGCAAAATTGTGAGAAAACAAAATTGTGCCAAAACAGATAGAAAGTTTGACCTTTGCTTTCTAAGATTTATTGCATATCATAAACTTATACTGATCAGTTGCTGTAAATCAGGTGATTGTGTATAAATGTCACCTGAACAGAGTCATGGTTGTTGTTTGGCAAGAAATCCAAAGTTCTGCGTGCATGGGCAAAGCCACTTGCCTGGTCTTCAGGTTTCTTGGGTTTGTATCATTATAGTTCTGATGTGTACGGGAGCAGCTCCCTTAGGTGATAGGTGTGATTTGTTAAAGCAGTTTAACACATTTTGAGAGGAGTTTGGGGGTGTGTTATTTGTTTGGTTTTTTTTAAGTTTCCACTGTAACTCTCTCTTCCTGGCTAGCATTTTGCATGTAGAAATAATTTAATAATTGCCCAAGCATTTTTAATTTTCCAGTGTTGTGGTGTAAAACATGCTGGAGCTTGTGTTGGAATAGCACCACTATTAAGCATCTCACTGAGGTTAGTAGGCATTTATGTACAAGACGAAAACTCGGCAGGGACCATATGGCTTCATGAGGTCTGGCAGCACTTCTACAAAAACGCTGCTGCTGTTATCCCAGCTCAGTTTTTCTTTATTGGTAAAGGACACTTCTTCATGACCTAACCACAAACAAGAAGTTTAATCTCTAAAATCAGATCAGTCCTGCAAACTCTTGGATTTATTTTTAACTTTAAACACTTGCATAAATGCTAGCAGGACTGAGGACCTACTTGCATGCTTTCTCTGATGTTTGGAAGAAAATCACCAAATGGAAAGTTTTTGGGTAACATTCATCAACTGCCATGTTTTTATGCATTGCCATTTTGAAAATTGTATTGTAAATGTAATTTAATAGATGAGCTCCTACACTGTTGTGAAATTGTCTTAGTGTGTTTGATCAATATATTGGGTGTATGGTACATACTTGTCAGCTTTGATTCTCCTTCAAGAGGAGTTTCGGTTATGGAATTTGCTTCAAAAGATAAGACTATTTTAATTTGAAGCCCATTCTTTAACCTCTTCAATATGTTGGAAATGTTTCTAACTACTGTCACTGAAACCTTTGTCATTGACAGGAGCTGTTGGAGACCTGTGACTTCACTAAATTTCATTCTTTGAAACCAAAGCTAATTGAAGCTGTGGATAACATGCTGGCCAACAAAATTGCCTCCCTGATGAGCCTGATCAGACAGGAAGAGATCAATATGCCCACAGAGGTCGTACAAGGTGGAGCATTTGATGGCACCATGGCAGGACCTTTTGGCCACGGATATGGAGAAGGTGCTAAGGAAGGAGCTGATGAAGATGAATGGGTTGTTGCCAAAGATAAACCTGCTTATGATGAGATTTTCTACACTCTGTCACCAATCAATGGTAAAATATCTGGGATTAGTGCAAAGAAGGAGATGGTGACTTCTAAACTACCCAACAGTGTCCTGGGGAAGATCTGGAAACTTTCAGACTGTGATGGTGATGGGATGTTGGATGATGAGGAGTTTGCATTAGCAAAACATCTGATCAAGATTAAACTGGATGGATATGAACTGCCTGGCACGCTACCTTCCCACCTGGTGCCACCATCTCACAGGAAACCTTTCCAGACAGCAGAGTGAAAAATACAAGGAGAAGAACAAGGATTTTGGAAATCTTTCAACAAATGTGTTGAAACCATCAAATTTGAAATTAGGCTTAGATCCTTTAAACCTCACAGCACATTTCACGCAAGTTATTGAAATTAGAAGCATGGTAGCAGGGAAGCATTCGTGTAGCTGTCCCTACTGACCTTCACTCAGACATGCTTATCACAAGTGCCTTGTATAGATCTATCGTAAGGTGAAAATGTTTTTGTAGTCCTGCTTCTATGTCTTGCTGCCTTTACAACCATAAAGCAGAAAAGACCATGTATAAAAATTACTGACCTTCACCAAACCTAAATACTTAGCAACGTAAGTTTCTCCAAACTATTAAATAGCGCAAGGAAGCTCTAAATGTTAAATTCACCTGCTTGTGCAAGGAACATTTTCTAAGCTAAAAACATACTTTAGGCATCAAGTGAATGTCAGCATCTCTATAGTTTAAGAAAAGGCTGATATAAAAGGAAATTTTATTTTTGTTCTTTTTATTATTTAATAGGGGGGTAGAAAAAGAGACAAGAGTAATGGGGAGAGTCTTTTAAGTGCTCAGGATGTGACCAGACTAATTTTAAAACTTTACTGATTATAGCTAGAACTGCAAAATATTAAAATGATTCTTTCAATCTGTCATCATTGTATCTTGTTACCTGAAGAAATGCTTCTTCAATTTTATACAGCACTATATACTTTGTATTAGCATTAGAAGAGCTGAATCTCCTTTGGTCCTTGGATTTGGAGTTTCTTTTGAGGTTTCAGTTTAGCTGCTCTGCAGACAATAAATTCCTGAATTGTTCAAAGTGACAGCAGAATGTTTTCGTAAGGTAAAAAAAAAAAAAAAAAAATCACATTTCCATTGAAACCAAGCCTCACTTTCTGTTCAGAAGAGGTGCATTGCTTAAAGTCACCCTCTTTAAAGCGCATCAGATTGTCTTGGGAAATTTTCATTGGTATTTAATTTCTACTTACAGGTAATTATACAGTTATGTGTGTATATTTTTTTATATATATAATATTTTAAAGAAAAGTTTTTAGCTTTCTTTTGCCAATGTGTAGCTGACAACCACAAAAGAGAGATTCGATTCCTGTGGTGGCAGATTTGAAAGTTGGGGAGGCTAACAAGAATCTTTATATTGACTGTAATAAATGATAGATGGGTCCCTCCAGATATTATTCCTTTATTGAAAACAATCTGTGAAAGGAATGGACGCTTAATAAACATTCATTTTTCTAACAACACAATCAAAGTTGAACATATTGGCTGCTTACAACTGTTTTTTGTCAGTACCTTAATGCAAATTTTTGGCCCTGTGAACTTGAGTCTTTTGGGGAGGGACAGTTCTTTTCTAAAATCAAACTTAGGAGTCAGTTTTGCTCTATACCTGTGAGCAGGAATTGACTTGTTTTCTGTCTGTAGTATGAAATACCCTATACATCAAAGGTAGTGTAGTTTTGAGCACTTTTTCTTTGAGTCTCAGTAAGTGGTAGCAGTAGTGCCTTCTGAGACAGAGCAAGCCAAAAAATGTTTTAGCATCCTTGCAGTAAGGGAGGGGAGGGAAGTAGTTTGGGTATTGTCTCCCAGCTAAGATTTTAGTCACATTTACGTGTTCAGATTTGTAGGTGACCTAAGAGCAGCCTCAGCTTCTTTTTCCAAATTGTACATTTGTAGGTTGTCAGTCAGGTTTAATACTTCAGATCTTTCGGACCGCTTATCTTTCTGCATCTGTCCTATTCTGATGTGAAATTACCATTAACTTTGCCAGGGCTTTACCATGGGAAAACAATGAAGCTATTTTAAGTAATGACAGGACACCTTTACCTTGCCAAGCTTCCGGGCCTTTATCAAGGATATCCTGGCATAGTTAAATTGTTCTTGAGGACTTGCTTTTTTTGAATTCTTAGGTTTTTCTCTTATCATTCAAGCATACCAACTTTAATTCTGTTAGACCTAAATTAGGAGCCAAATTAGCCTTAGTGCATCTCTGTGCACTTTAGTAGAGCTGTGAAACTTGACCATGAGTTTACCTGTGTGACTGTACATCTGCAGAGTAACTGAATTTTCTATGTAATTTATTTCTGATTCAACAGGAAGTAGCCTATAGACATCGCAGGAGTTGTTAAAAACAGGCTGCAGAAGTAGTAATGTATGTTTGTTTGTGTGTAGTGTCTGCAGTCAGTAACAAATTCATACACTAATGACCAACCTGACTAGCTTAGTAAGGAAAGACACCAGGAGAAAGCAAGCAAGCAAGCTTGTGTATTGTGACTACTGTAGTGTGGGCAAAGCTGAGAAGATCTGGGAAGTTGCTGGTCTTCTGACTCTGTCTGCCTTACCTTGCTCTTCAGCAGCACAGGCTTCCAGGGGTGAGTTCCCACTGTGTGTAGCTTCCAAGGGTGATGCTCCACATGCATTGGGGCTGTGTGATCCCATGCCAGTAGGAATATCCTCCTTCTGAGAGAGGAGCAGGATAGTTTCTCAGTGATTTTGTTTTATTTTTCTAGCTTTATTTGTAGTAAAATGGAGAACACAACCTTTTCTTCAGTCCCTATGACAGTGTGCTAACGTGGGCTTAGGGGAGACAACCTGAAATCCATCATTTTGGTAAGTTAAAATACTTTGTCTAGATGGGTTTGAAATGTTTTGCTTTGTTTTCCTGGAGAATTTGGAAGGGGAATGCACTAAAGCATGTATAGGATTAGAGGTTGATTTTCTCTGTTTATCTGGAGGAATAGAAGTGTTTCAGGATTGGCATGCAGAGCTACATGCATAAATGTGTTTCTAGATGTGTGGTGCAGTGCACTAGCATCATACTTTGATAAGATTAAAGTACATTTCACGTGGACTTTAAACAGCAGTTTCTTGCACAGCTAAACTGATATAGTAGGTTGCTGTTGCTTAGGGCAAGGGATCTTTTCTCACTACCTCCTCACATACCTGTGGATGTACTCCGTTTGCCTTGTTGGCTTTCTGGCTTGTCAGATCCTGCAAGACCATTCAGTTAGTTAAACCAGCCACACACAACAGTCTGGGTAATGTTCTGTGGAGTTAGTGAGTCCATGTGTTAGGAGCATGAGAAATGAGCAGGATTACCTTCTCTGATGAAATTGTGCTCTAAATAGTTACTGGGAACAGCAGTATGAGGTAACCTTTGGTATTCAGTTTGATGTTACTCATCTCTGCTGAAGAAAGACCAAGATGTCAGATTTGTTGGCCATTTTATGCCTAGGATTTTGATTACATTTGCTGTGAGGCCATTTAAAACTGTCAGTAATTGATCCTGTTAAATCGGTGTCCCCTGGTGTAGTCTGCCGCCATAAACCAAAGTAGAGACTGCTGCTTTTACCTCTTCTCCAACTATTCCACAACACAGTTTTAATTCCCAACCCTAGTTCTGTTCCCACAGAAATTATTTAGAGTTTTGTTGTAGATTGGAACAGAAAATGTGGGGCTACTGCTCATAACCACACTACAGGACAGCAAGAGCCTTTCAAAGCTGCGACAGCTTGAAAATGGTGAGTTTACAAAGATTATTTTTTTTTAGGTCAGGGTGAGGTCCCAGTTGTTAGTTGGGGATGGTGTGGATTTGTGTGGAACCTGGTCTCAAAGCAGAAGTATCTGGTCCCTGATTTTCAACGATGTTGTTCATCCCCAGTACTTGAAATGTGCCCTCTTTCTTCTTCTTACTTCCTTCCCTTCACAACATGCGTTCACTTTGCTGGCTCTTTGTGGTGTTGGAATTCAAGCAGAGTTTGAAGCGCATGGTTTGATGGGTATGTGTAACTTAGCACTGAATGAACAGACGTGAACTTTTTTTACTTCACATACTCACCTTTTCTAATATTTTTGTTAAATACTGTGTTTTCACTTCAGAGGCACTCTGATTTTTGAGGGAAGGCTTGATCTGTGCATTATGCTTCAGTTTGTCCAACTAGGCAAACAAAGTTGTAAGTTCATTATTGTTGCACTTTTACTACACAATAAATTCCTTGCAGATACTGTAATATATTTTAATATGCTTTGTAATCATTTTTAGAAAGTGGTGATAAAAATTGCTGATTTAATAAACTAATATTGAACTACTTGAGATTTTCGTTTGTGAGCTTCTTTCTGGAAGGTAATCTTTCAGTGAGTAGAATGTTGTAATCCTGCTACTTAAGGCTCATAGGCATAGTAGCTATTTGGCAAGCTGCTTATTTTCCCATCTTAGTTTATGTATCCGTAATAGGTTATGGCTATTTCTCTTCTATGTCCTTGAACTTGTTGCTGAAATTACTGCCCACACCAAGGCTTGACTCCAGAATTAAATTTGTATTTAAAAAGAAAAAAAAAAAACACACAAAAAACCAACTCCAACACCTCTCTAATTAGCTTTTTATTGCAGAACATAATTTTGGAGTTTCTTAATGTCAAAGCATGGAAATTTCTTAAAGTCCAAGTATGGAAAATAAATCAAAAAGTTCCTGTGTGGTTTGAAAGCTTGGAACTCCAGATGAGATGCATGTCAAGAGTAGATTAAATAGAAGTTTAGCAAAAAGTACTTTGTTGATATGTTTGTCCCAAAAAATCCAAGAGCATCTTCCACACTGTGTGCTACCTACTACTTAAAAAATAACCAATTATATCAATAGAACATTCATTCTAATATTGTGCTTCAGTTAATTCCTCCTTCCCTTCTCCTTCTCCTGTATACACACAACTTATCTGAAGCATCTCCAAAGACACATCTGTGCCACCAGGATGCTACACTTTAGCTACTGCTCCTACTACTGTCAAATCGTAAGTTGCTGCAAATTTAAAGGGGTTTGTGCATAGCAGTGTTAGCAGGCTAGGCTGTTACACGCGTGGTGGTCATGCTGTACATCACATGAAAGCAAGTGTTTCATGCACAAACAGTATGTTGTGGGTTCCTGGAGGCTATGTTGCTGTTGAATTGCAGTGGCTTGTTTGAATTGTTCCTTATAAAAGTTAGCGGTAGTCTGGAGAAGGTGAGGTTTTAATGCGGTTTGGAGGTGGGGGTTTGTGGGTTTTTTTGTAGAATGGTGTTTTATATACTCCACATACAAGACATACCACACTTAGAAAAATTTACAGCACCCTTCATAGTTAGGTGTTCTGCACTAATCCACAGTTTATATTTGGACAATGAGAAAGGTGGATGAGTATCTACACTACCAGTTCGACACTAAGTTTTGCAGTAGTTGTTACTTCTAATACTTGGCACCCTTAAACTGTGAAACATTTCTATTTATGCCTACTGTACCATTTAGATTCTCCAAACCTTGTTTTTGGCTCCCATGTTTGGTGTATTTGTAAGGGCTTTGGAGCAGACACTGTTCTGAGCTTCTCTGATCCAAGGCTCTATCATGCTGCAAGTACTAACTGTGAGTGCAGAGAACCTTTTAGAAAAGTTGGCTCTTGGGCTCGCCTGCCTGACTTGGGTAGGAAACCCCAGGAGAAGGAGTTGGCTGCCTTGCCCTGCTTAGATATATGAACAAACACATCTGCTGAAGGTGCCTCCCTTCACTCAGGATTCATGCTGTCCTGGTTTCAGCTGGGATAGAGTTAACTGTCTTCCTAGTAGCTGGTACAGTGCTATGTTTTGAGTTCAGTATGTGAAGAATGTTGATAACACTGATGTTTTCAGTTGTTGCTCAGTAGTGTTTAGACTATAGCCAAGGATTTTTCAGCTTCTCATGCCCAGCCAGGGCACCTGACCCAAACTGGCCAACAGTGTATTCCATACCATGTGACGTCCCATCTAGTTTAGGAACTGGGAAGTGGGGGGCAGGGATTCGCTGCTCCGGGACTGGCTGGGTGTCGGTCGGCAGGTGGTGAGCAATTGCCCTGTGCATCATTTGTACATTTCAATCCTTTTATTACTACTGCTGTCATTTTATTAGTGTTATCATTATAGTTTCTTCTTTTCTGTTCTATTAAACCGTTCTTATCTCAACCCATGAGTTTTACTTCTTTTCCCGATTTTCTCCCCCAACCCACTGGATGGGGGGGGAGTGAGTGAGTGAGCGGCTGCGTGGTGCTTAGTTGCTGGCTGGGGTTAAACCACGACACATGCCAATGAGCTGTCTTCTGGAAATAAATGCCCAAACCCAGCAAACACCTGTTGTGATCAAAACACAGTCGGGAGGAGGTTTACCCGTCTTTCACAATTACATTCAGAACTCCCGTATCTATACAGCTTTTCTGACCTCCGAGGGTAAAACACCTTCTCTTGTGGAAACCATGGTATTGAGTTGGGTTCCTCTCCCTTTCCCCACAGGACTTCATGCTAGCACAGATTTGTATGTGGTGATAGACTGTGGACTCACAGTTACTTTCT
Source organism: Haliaeetus albicilla (assembly GCF_947461875.1). Lineage (NCBI taxonomy): Eukaryota > Metazoa > Chordata > Aves > Accipitriformes > Accipitridae > Haliaeetus > Haliaeetus albicilla. Next base: position 41,881,493 of record NC_091487.1, read on the forward strand.
GGTCCAGTGAATACTAGAAACTTGTTAATGCCAGGTCTGGCTTGTTCTCCCACCTATTCTTTTCTCTGAGACAGAGCTTGTCTGTGTTCTTTCCAAGGTGTTGCTAGCTCGGCAACCCATATTCCACTTCAGTCTGGAGCTCTGAAGAAGTCACTGTAGTGAAAGTAGCTCTTTTTACATGGTTGGTACGTATCTCTCACCAGATGCTCTATTTCAGATGCACTGTAAGATTTATCATAGAATCATTTAGGTTGGAAAAGACCTTCAAGATCATCGAGTCCAACCATCAACCATGCCCACTAAACCATGTCCTGAAGTACCCCGTCCACTGGCTTTTTGAATATCTCCAGGGATGGTGACTCAAGCACTTCCCTGGACAGCCCATGCCCATGTTTGACAACCCTCTCAGTAAAAAAATTTTTCCTAATATCTAAACTAAATCTCCCTTGCCTCAACTTGAGGCCATTTCCTCTTGTCCTATCTCCAGCCACCTGACAGAAGAGACCAACATCCACCTCACTACAACCTCCTTTTCAGGTAGTTGTAGAGAGCGATAAGGTCTCCCCTCAGCTTCCTCTTTTCTAGACTAAACAACCCCAGTTCCCTCAGCCGCTCCTCACAAGACTTGTGCTCCAGGCCCCTCACCAACTTTGTTGCCCTTCTCTGAACACGTTTCAGCACCTCAATGTCTTTCCTGTGGTGAGGGGCCCAAAACTGAACAAGGACTCGAGGTGCGGCCTCACCAGTGCCCAGTACAGGGGGACAATCACCTCCCTGCTCCTGCTGGCCACACTATTTCTGATACAGGTCAGGATGCCGTTGGCCTTCTTGGCCACCTGGGCACACTGCTGGCTCATATTCAGCCGGCTGTCAACCAGCACCCCCAGGTCTTTCTCTGCCAGGCAGCTTTCCAGCCACTCTTCCCCAAGCCTGTAGCGCTGCATGGGGTTGCCGTGACCGAAGTGCAGGACCCGGCACTTGGCCTTGTTGAACTTCATACAATTGGCCTCAGCCCATCGATCCAGCCTGTCCAGATCTCTTTGTAGAGCCTCCCTACCCTCAAGCAGATCAACCCTCCCTCCTAACTTGGTGTCCTCCGCAAACTTGCTGAGGGTGCACTCGATCCCCTCAACCAGATCATTGATAAAGATATTAAACAGAAGTGGCCCCAATACTGAGCCCTGGGGAACACCACTTGTGACCGGCCACCAACCGGATTTCACCCCATTCACCACAACCCTCTGGGCTCATCCATCCAGCCAGTTTTTCACCCAGTGAAGAGTACACTTGTCCAAGCCATGAGCCGCCAGCTTCTCAAGGAGTATGCTATGAGAGACAGCGTCAAAGGCCTTGCTGAAGTCAAGGAAGATAACATCCACAGCCTTTCCCTCATCCACTAGGTGGGTCACCTGGGCATAGAAGGAGATCAGGTTGGCCAAGCAGGACCCGCCTTTCGTAAACCCATGCTGACTGGGCCTGATCCCCTTCTTATCCTGGACTTGCCATGTGAGTGCTCTCAAGACAAACCGTTCCATAACCTTCCCCGGTACCAAGGTCAGGCTGACAGGCCCGTAGTTCCCCAGATCCTCCCTCTGACCCTTCTTATAAATGGGAGTCACACTGGCAAGCCTTCAGTCTTCTGGGACCTCCCCTGTTGACCAGGAACACTGATGGATGATAGAGAGTGGCTTGGCAAGGACCTCTGCCAGTTCCCTCAGTACTCTTGGATGGATCCCATCAGGTCCCATAGTTTTCTGAGTGTCCAGATGGCGTAGTAGGTTCCTAACTATTTCCTCCTGGATTGAGGGGGGGGTATGTTATGCTCTTCATCCTTACCTTCCAGCTCAAGGGGCGGAGTGCCCTGAGGATGACTGGACTCACTATTAAACACTCACCTCCATCTCTTATGTCCCCTCCTGCCTGGTGGCAGAAGGGCAGGGGAACCTCCGCTTCTCGCGGAGTCTCCATCTGCTGCCTCTGCCTCAGGGACGGCGGGGTGTGGGCCCACCAATCTATCTCCCTCTCACACTCCCTGATACTCCTCAACCTTTCCACTGCCTCCTTCAGCTCTACCACCAGGCTGAGCAGGTCTCTCACCTGGTCTCACCTCACACAAGAGGTGTCCCCGCTGACCTCCAGCATTTGTGATAGACTCGGGCACTCTCTGCAGCCAGAGACCTGGACAGCCGCATGTTTACATGGGGTCTCTGTCTGCGTTGCCATATTTTTCCTAACAATGGCTTTCACCCGATTTCTATGTATGATTGTCATTTTTAAAGCATTTTAAACAAGAAACTGTTGAAAGATGCTGCTCATGCTTGGTTATTTCCTTTTGGGATCATTTTGTGTTTTTTCTCTAAATGCATTCATGTCTAGTCTGAAATTAAGAAATTAACCAACAGTGTAACTATAACGAGTAAGTTCAGGGCTGGGCAATTTTAGCCTACGTTGAAGAGTAATTGCAATTTGTTTTCATTTTGAACTGCCCTGTCTTATCTCTTGTCTGCTAAAATTTGCACTCCTAATGTTAACTGTTTATACAATGCTGTGCCTTTTGCCAACTACTTTCAATCATTCCACATGACTGGGTGGCCTTCACAATGAAACCGGGATGGCTGCGCTGGGCGGGAGCTGTGACTGTAATTGGTAATCTGCTGATTGGGGCAGTAGGGGACCAAAACCTGAGTGCACGCCATGGCGTACACCTTCCCTGGGGGTAGGGTTCAGTGCTCTGGCACTAAGGGTGCTGGGAGCCAATCTGCATGTAAGTCTCAGAATTTTTTTTCATCAATAAATAGAGCTAAATGCTTTATCCCTCTGATACACAAACAACCCCCTAAAATGCAGCTGTAAAGGAGAAGTTTTGCACTCATGCAGTGGCCATCCTTAGTAGCAATGAATAAAAATTAAAACATCTGAACCAGATGATAAAAATACAATAGTTAGATCTGGTATTGCCAATGCAGCAACTTCTAAGGCCCATTTTCAGTTTGATGTTCAAAATATTAAGGTTATTCTGTCACTTGAAACCCTTTATCTATGTTTGTATGAAATGGAAAGAGAATTAAAGTCCTCTGTCCCATGTGTTCATCCTGCAAAGCCTTTGAAGCTCTTATGTTACTATTTGAGGTTCAGAAACAGAAGGAAAACTTCAAGATAATATAAACAGCTCCAAGGAGAAAATGTCTTTAATTCATGACTGAACAAGCAAATGTATATTTTCTGTTTCAAAAAGATGACTGAACTTCTTCATGCCAGGAAAAATAAATTCATCTGATTTTGCTTTAAGCTGTCCTCTTTTTTCAAATGCAGCAAGGGGCTCCGGTTCCTTTGGATGATGTAATTCGACTGTTCTGCTTGAATTCTGCTCCCTGTTGATGTCACGTTGCCGCTAGCCAACTATTCAAAGAGAAAAGCAACTTCTAGTTTAGACTAGAGCATGGGGAGGCTGAGGTTTATAACAACCCAGCATCCCGGGATGCCGCTTTAGATCCTCCCAGGCAGAGCTCAGCTTTGAGAGGAGCTGGGGCTCTATCCACTGGGGACCCCCCTGCCCGCGGGTGGGTGGCACCCCAGGGCAGCTGGTGACAGCGGCGCTGGGAAGGCAGGTATGCGGGGGGCGAAGGGGGGGGTGCCTGAGGGTGGTGAGCTGGAGCCCCTCGGGGAGAGAAGCGGAGAGAAGTATTTGTCTTCTGGGTTCCGCTGAGAGGCCTGTGAAAGCAGGGGATCTGTGCAGGCTGGCAGCTGGAGGTCTCCATGCCGCTCCTAAGCTGCTTTTGACTAACTCCCCAACTTTTCTTCAGCCCTAGTATCCCAAATGAGCGAACAGTTTCTTGCAATAATTGCTGCCTGCTGCTCTCTGGTGTTCTCGGTATTGAAAGCGTAGCTCCTCTGTGCCACCATGAGGTCTAAGATTTGCTGCAATTCAAGATGTGGTTAGGAAATATTCTGGGGTCATGGTTTATCTCACCTGTGTCCAGACTGCCTTGATGAGACTGAACATCAGCTGTTTGCTGGAGCTGGGGAGGGTGGCAGAGGGGAGAGCTACCTGTGGGACCCAGGCAGGGGGCTAGTTTCTGTGCTTGCTTAGCACACTGGGGGCTACAAGAACACGGCCCTGAGAGTGGGCTGCCTTCCTGCTCTACAGATTCAAGGCACAGATGTTTGTTGTTTTGAGACTTACATGTGGAAGCAACATGGCTGGAGACACAGTGTGGGGTAGAGGGCCGAGCTGTCATGCATGCGTTTGCACTTAACGTACTTGTTTTCTTTGAGATTTGGGGAACCTTCTCCTTAGCAGAGATCAGATGGGATTTTCACATACCTTCAGGAACATGTGTATGTGAAGCATATGTAATGGAGGGTGATGGGCTGTGCCAAACCTTTCACCTGAGCCACGTGAATAAACTCAGTCGTCTGTAAGAGCAGGCAGGAGTATATCCACGTGACTTTTAAATCGGAGCTGGCTTTGCTCCGTGGCAGCTCAGAGAATGGGTGTAGTAGCTTGGTACAATGAAGGGCTCATTTAGTTACAGGACTGTCAGCTGTGAAGGGCCTGGTGTAGGGACAGTTGGGCACATGAAGGCATCTATACCCGCCTGAGCGAGAGTCTTCCCCTCTGACAGACTCCTCCATCCCGGTGGGCGAGGGCGATGACAGGGGGAACCCAGGGCTGCTGCCTAGAGACTGGGGCCAGGGAGGCCTCCACAGGACCAGGGGTCTGCTGTCCTGGGAAAGCTCGTGGCGATCAGCCCTCACTCGGGTCGGGGGGGGGGGGTGGGAGCGGGAGCAGCAAACTCTGCATCCGCAACCCTCTGCGGGCCCTGCGACTGTTGCTTCTACGCTCTCTGCGACAGGGAGATTAAATGTTTCTTCCCATCTTAGAGAGGAGCTGGAAATTCACATACCTGTTGTGGGAGGAGGAGGATTATATTTCAAAAAAACAAATAAAATTTCAAACAGGTAGAAAGGAAGCGTCACATCCCTCTTTGTTTTATATGGTGTTGCCAGGAGTGGAAGAGCAGTGGGAGAAGGGCTGGGGGCAGAGGATTTTTGGAGCTGCAAGCCAAGCTGCTTGGGCGTGAGGTCTGTTTGATCTCCACGGTCTTGGTTTCCCTCTTAAGCAGAACAAGATTGTGGGCAGATAAGAAAGGGTGCTAAAAAAAACCTAACACGTCTTACGTGGCTGCTACTTTGCAGAAGGGAATCCCACATCAGGGTCCTTCCAGTTAAGAAACAAGAAAATGCTGCTGCCGTCATGGAAAACCACTTCAGACTGAAAACAGGGCAAGGGCAGGGTGCTCCTTGGGCCCTTTTCCTTCCCGAGGTCAGTGGTAAGGCTCCCCTTCTCTGTGAAGGCAGCAAGAGCTGGCCTGTAGTTAGCCTGGAGGGGTGATTTTTTTCCTGGTCCTTCCAGGAAACTGCGCACAAATATTGTGCCGTTCCTCTCACCTTGTTAGGATATAAAGAACTGAGAAAATGGCTTTATTTATTGGTGTCACATATGTCCACCATTTTAACTTTGAACTGTAGATAGATACTATAAATGGAGATAGGTATTCAGGAGTTAGTGAAATTTTATACCAGATCTTTGATTGCCTTGTATCATCATAAAAAGCAAAGCCAGTGTTTCACACGTTTAATTGTTTAGATAATAATTAACTTGCAATAGGGATAAATCCCTGTATCCAGGGCCAATTCAACTACCAGTCCTCTGCCTTTTGTTTGATAGGAGCAAGGACATTTTCTCAACACACACAGCCTAGCCAACCTGTACCAGATTTAAGCCAACAGCCTATAATCCTATCTCTAGAAGAATGTAGGTATAACTAGAAGCAAGACAGAAAAGAGAAGACTGGAATTACAACTAGGCAATGAACTTACAGAAGAGACGTAAACAGTTGCTAAATTTATATCCCTTTCCTCCTGTCATCATATTCCCATTTAATCATCACAAAGAATTACATTGTATTAGTTGGCTGGTGAACACAAGTCCAGGAATCTGGAAGGAATATTTTGAGTAATACCTGTAACGTATGTATTAAATTTTTTATTTTTAGCTGTCTTACATGATACTATGTACAACATTTCTCTAGGGTGTGTATGAAGATACAGATTTTGTTGATCAAGTTGTATCTGCAGTGAGTTTTGGAGGGTTTGTTCATTTCTTCTTATGTGTTTCCTCCTGTCACTTTTGGATACTAACTAAACTACACTTGCCAGAAGGGAAAAGCCTGCTACTCCCTTACCTCATCTCTGAGCTGGACATCTTCACTTACAGCTTCTGATTTCAGATGCCTGCCCATTTTCTAGCAGTGATTCCCAGCAGCAGCCCTCTGGTTCCTGGTGATGATGCCAGGTCAATGTGTTCGGTGCTTGCGCGACCTCCTAAGTGACAGTTATATAAGTCACTGTTATATAGGTTACCAGAATTATTTTTGCTTTTGTTATTAATGAGAATTCCATCAACAGTAAACTTTGGAAGCAGCTGGCACTGCCAGCTTGATCCCAGTTTGCCTGTCAGCAGCAGGTATCTGTGCACATGAGCTTCCTCAACGCAGTGACTGGCAATTCATTTGCCATATCCCAATTTAACCACTTGGGAGTTGGTCTCATCTTTGTACCCTCTGCTGTGCTTTCATTTTCAGACTCCATTGTCGAGTTCAATTTCCCAAGTAAGAATTCCTTTAGAAAAGCAGATTGTGATCAGCCAAAGCCTTCAGTGCAACTGAGAAACATGCTCTTTGCCAAACCATCAGTTTGGTGGATGACTATTTTCACTGCTTTATAGCAATTTTGGTGCCGTTCATACATGATTTTTGAGCAAAAGAATCGGACAAGGCCTGTGACAACCTTTACTCATTGTGTTCTGATGGGTTATTTCCTTCAGATCAGATGAAAGGTTCATAGGTAGATCATAAATACTTGGTCTCTGTTCCTGAATTCAAAGGTCGCTTTGCATGAAAACAGTGAGCTGAACTAGGAATAGGAGCAGATCTACAACTGAAAGTCATTCTCCAGAATGACCGACTGCTGAATGTCAGAAAGGAGTTCCTCCAAACCTGAGTAAGTCCTTTTTTTTAATGTTCTTTGATCTTTTTTTTCTGTAATGTATTATTATAGCCAGATTTGGTTCTTAGCAGTGCCTTTGCATCCTGCAAAGGCAGATAATCTATTACAGATCTGTCTTTAGGTAATCACCTACCAATACAGAGAGCATTTCTAACTTAATTTAATAAAACAGGTGAGCTGTTGTGTGAGGCAGTAGCTCAACAAATAAGCTTCCTTTGCACCTAAATGAAATCAGTTTGGTCATTGTTCAGGGTGGCTGCAATGCTTGAATAACAACACTTTTAAAAAAAAGGAGCCCGCAGACATTCTGAAAACCATTTGGCAAATTCAGAAATGGCATTATGATATGGGTTAACTATATGGGGTTTATTACATGGGAGTGAGTTAATATCACCCCTCTGGCAGGGAAAGGCAATTCTTTGAATATCTGCTCTCCACATAGAGAAAGTAGGCAGTGCTGAACTAGCCCAAAAGATAAGAAAATATTGTGAGAATCTTCTTAACAGTTTTATTTCAAACTTTGCTAAGTTCTTATTTTTATAAGGCTTTCATCTATGGTTGTCATCCTTCCCTGTGTTGTTGCTGAACTGTCAGGCTTCAATGCTGTCCCTGTTTTGCAGAAGTCAAGCACTGGGGGTGAAGAAACAGCTGCCAAAAAAAAAAAGCAGTAACAAATCATTGCTTCTGCACTTCTTGCACCTTTTCATCTTGTAAAATGGCAAAATTCTTCATATTTATTAGAGCACAGAAAACTATCAGGCAAGCAACTTTCCATTTGCAGTGGCTGCTGTTGCTAGTTCCATATTGCTGTCTTCTCACACAAGGATAGATAATGGTTTTTTTCAGTAATTTATGTTTTATGAATTAGAAGGGCACAGAGCCCAGAAGAGCTCAGAACTGGGCCTTCGCAAAATGGACACAGAGTATTTGGGAAGCAGGTCACCCTGCTCCACAACTCCGCAGTTTGTCAGAGGTTTTAATTTTTCATTCTCTTCTCTCTTTGCAGTGAGTTGACAGCAGCAGACACCTCTCTCCTCTTCCACCATTACAACAGGTTTCTTGGTTTTGCAGCTAGGCTGATATCCAGGTAATACTTATAATTATGGCAGTAGTCCAAGCAGATGATATTTGGTCACTAAAGATATCTGTAGCTATGGATCTTACACTGATTTTTTAAAATATTTTTTTTTAAGTGATTCTCTTGCCTTCATAACAGCAAGGTCACTGCTGTTACAGATTTATACCATAAGCCAAATGACTCTAGAACAGTTGTTCAATGGAGCTTAAATCCAACTTATGGTGTTGCAGACCCTAAAGGGAAGACTGTTCCTTTCTAATCTTCCTGAATGTTGAGCTTGCATGCTGTATTGAATTACAAGCCTGATATTTCACTGATATGGATGAGGCAGACAAGTCTGTGACAGCCTGAGGAAAAGGAATAACACTTCCTGACCTGTGTCACATCCTTACAATGATAGATATGCAAAAAATGAACTCATGAAAGAACCAAATTAGTTCCATTTCCTTTCTAAACAGCTATTTGATTTCTGTTGGAAATACTGTGGTCTGAAAGCCAACAGCAGCATCTCAGCCAGTCCTCAGAGAACATAACACACTTTCAAGCACTTCATTGGAGTGATTTGCAGGTGCCTTTTTCTGACAGGGTCTAAGATCAGTTCTCTGTCATGTGCTTCCAGCACACCCAAGAAAGTTATTGACAGCTTTCAGATTATGGTGCTCCTCATGGGATCAAGTGACTTGGGAGACACTGAAAGAAAGAAAGTAAAACTGCACAGATACTTATCACATTTTCATCCTGAAACTAGAGGTGCATCTTAAAAGGGAGAAGTAAAGTAAGTTAAAAATAAAGTTGAGTGAAATTAAAGAGCAAAGTACAAGCAAAAGGAAATTAAGGTAATATACTGGGCAGGGTATTGAATCTCGTACCTGTTGGGGCTGGGTTCCATACATACACTGGGCACGTTATTGCTTTTTGTAGCTGGCCAGGCAGATCTCTTCAGCACTGAGCACCTCACTGGAGTTTCTGACTTCCTAGGTGACCATGGGTACCGAATATGAAAAAGATCACATCAAAAAGCTGCAGGAGCAGCGTATGTCCATGCAAAAGAAAACCTTCACCAACTGGATGAACAATATCTTCTTCAGGAATAATGTAGGTAGCTCCATCACTTTGGGGATTTTTTTCTGGCTTTTATTTTCTTTATTTCACCCACTGCATTCTTTTTTTTATGTTATTATTTACACATTTTTCCTGAGTGTTGTCATTACACATATATGCAAGCAAGAAAGGCTTTGATTAACCAGAATGCTCCTGCCCGTATCTTTTACCTTACATCTGTCCCCATTGCCCATGTTACCATTCTTCCCTGAAATTGGGGTTCAGTTTGGTTGACTATATAACCCTGTCATATTGTGATGTCCACTGTAACTTGGTGATCATCTCAGAGGAAGATCTTTATTTGCTCTTCTTTTTCCTCTAAGTAAAGTATCTGCAGATGTCTGGATTTCCCCAAACAATTGCTCAATTCTTAATTTAAGACTTTCTGCTTTGTCTAATCAGTCCAGCTTGAGCTGCTGCTCAATGGCTCTGAAAAAGTTGCCTTAAGTCTAGCAATTTCAGACATACTACCGTGCAAATACAGACCAGTTTGTTTTCAGTAAGTCTCAGACTTCCGAAAAACTTCAGAGCTAGTGTACAGTTGATTTGTGTGTGCAAGGTAATTCCACCATATTCCAAAAGTCTCCAGACTTACTGCAGATAAACTCACTTCAGGCACTAATGATGTAGCTGTGTCACAGTAGGGTATTACATCATCCAAAACCAATTCCCTTTTCTAGAGTCTGTAGCTGATATTAATGAAAATGGACATTGATGACACCAAGCAGGACCAGGCCTCTTGGTTCCATTCTAGCTCATCACTGTTATATGATGTTTCAGTACTAGATGCAATTTTTTCAGTGTAATGTTTTAAGCTGGTGATTGGTGCAAAGGCAGCCTCAGAGCACAAACTTTAAAATTTATTTTTCTCACCATGAGAGAACTGCAAAACATATTCTCATTTTGCCACCTGCAGAAAGTTAGGTTTTTATGGTGTAGGAAATTATTTCTGTTTAGCTACAGATAAATACATATACTTTCTCATTTTAAAGCTACCTTCAAGTTCAAAGATTAAAATGTCAGTCTTAACTTCCTGCACAGTACTTGTTCATGTATCATAAAAGCACGGGGAAAAAAGCCTGTGAGAGCTTTCCAAACCATATACGGTAAGAAATAGTGCAGAGACTGACCGCTTATCTAGGTCTTCTCAGCAATGTAGTCTCAGCTTTTCAACACACGCTTCAACATGATTGGATCGTACTACAGGACACTGCAGTATTCTTAGTTGCACTGTTGACTACTTCAAATCTAGCACCAAGGATGCTATTGGATTGAATTTGTTAAGCAATCTGTGACTGGTATCTTTATGAGAAGAATGATGCAACAAAGCTATTAAAACTATTGCTGGGTGAGTCATAAAGCAGATATATGAAGGCTTTGTCTTTGCAAATATAAATGGAACTATTCTTCACTTATAGAAGTGTCACAGAACTTTTTTTATGGTAATATACTGTAGGCAGAATTTTAAGTTTATTTAATATGCAAAGAGAAATAAAGTTGGCAACTAAACAAGGAGTTTTTCATGGAGATAATCAGTCAGAGAAAGTTGTGAATTCTTGTTCCACACACAGTACAGACTTAAAGTCTCTCTGAGTTGCTTTTACACTTTCAGTGTTTTCTTCTTTCTCTGGAGAAAAAAATCTGTTAAACCAATTAATAATTGGTCAGGAATGAAAAAGCGCATGTCTGTTACTTGTCCTTTTTTTTCCCCTACATGTAACTATTCTCTGAATTAAAAAAGCTACTACTTAACTTCAGACTTTTTTTTTTTTTTCTGAAGACAAAAAGATTATTTACTGTGATTTCAGAATCACAGTAAATTATTGTTGGGTGTGTGGTATGGTTTTAATGTCACTTCTTGATGGCTAGTGGCATAAGGCCAAAAGGAAACGCCCAAGGCAAGTTCTTGTTAGGTCAGAGTACACACTATGTCATGTTGTATCACCCAAGCACTGGGTGACCTCACTACTGGCAGCAATGAAATACATTTTTGTAAAAGATCTTAATCTTTTGCTTAGTGTGAGACTCTGGCTGAAAATATGGAGACTTCGGGTGGTAGCACAGGTCTAAGCAGGACGTAAGAGACTTGGTTGAGACTGTAGAGTAAAACCAGAGTCATTGAATGGGATTATCAGCTCAATTTTTAAATGAAATGCATTGCTCAGAATAAAAAGTTGAAAAGATTCATTTGAACTGAAATAAAAAATGTCAGCACTTCCAAAATGTTTGATTTTGAAAATGTTGACTTTTGTTTATTTTTCAAAATCTCCTGCTTTTTTCTTTATTTGCGCAGTTGTGAGTTGTTGGGATTTTTTACTTCAGCTTACTTTCATAAATAATGTCAGTCCTCCTGCAAATCCATTTTTTGTGAATTAAGATTCATCACTTTTTGCATATATGCACTGACATACAGACGACTCAGTGAAACAGCAAGAAAGTGTTGTTTGTTTAGTATTGGAAGTAGAGGGTTCTCTGGGCCATATGTTCAGCCAGAGCCTGTATTGTTTGACTGGTCTTTGCAGGTAAAGGTTGTGATAGAAGATATTTACACAGACTTGAAGGATGGCATCTCTCTCATGCAACTCCTGGAGCTGCTCTCTGGAGAAGCTTTGCCCAGACCAAACCGGGGAAAGATGAGAGTGCATTTTCTAGAGAACAATAGCAAAGCCATCACATTTCTGAAATCCAAGGTCAGTTAACATTGATATTAGAGATTGCAACATCTTATGTATGTTACTAACTAATTATAGTATTAAGTTCTTTATAATTTTCCCCTCTAATACACAACAAGATATTCTTTGAAGACAGGCCAGGGGTTTTATTAAAAGAAAAAAAAGTAATGAGATTTGAATTTCTTTGTTATTTGAGTAACATGACTTATAAACAGCTAATGTTCCCCCAGAACAAGTCACACCTTAATGAAAATGTACTGCATTTCTATATCTTTCTAGATGTTATGTTTTCCCAGATGTTGGGGGAGAGCAAACACCATTAGGCAAAGGTTGAAGCTACCTGGTATAAAAATGGAGATTTTTAGATCTCTGATTCTAACAGTTGCAAGCCATTGCAGTGGTTTTATTTATTGCAGTTGTGCATCCTCATTTCAGCTACAAATTAGTATGTAGGTTTTTTTTCTTTTCCAAGCAAACATTTTACTGTAGACCTCTCTGGAAAATCATCACGCAAAACTCTGTGCTATGAATTCCAAAGGAGCAGAAGGGTTTCATTGCAGTAGACGTGGGAAAGTATATAATGTCTGGATTTTTGCTAATTACAAAACGAATGCAATACAGCACAGGGCTCCATCTAACATATGCCTGCTAAGGGTACACACCGTGTAAAGCCCAGTGGTACGTGCACATCCAGGCTCTGCCAACCGGACCAGCCAACCATCACTTGTCACATGAGTCCAGCCTCCAGAGAGGGGACCATGCAGATAGCAGGAGCCAGTATAGTGTGCTCAGAATTCTTGAAGAGATACTGCCTTGTTGGCATGTACTACAACCTGCTTGCTGCTCAAGTAATAGTGGAGAAGACGGTCATGGCTTGTTCAGTAGGATGTTTGTACTGTTTGGTGAGCCCAGAAGCTGACTAGCTGGCTGGAGACCAGACAGAGGAGATGGTCTCTGAGTTTGGCCTGCCATCACTCCTTTGGAGGAAAGGAGCACTGAATTGTGTTTCTTCCCTCTCCTTAACCACCAGTTTTCAAAACCCATAGAGGAACTTTAAATCTTTGAGACCACCAGTTTTCAAAACCCATAGAGGAACTTTAAATCTTTGAGACCACCATCCCTTTGCCAGGCTTTTGCTGAAACTCATCCTCGGTGCATGTGAGAGCTAGGGTGAACATGGGAGCTTGCAGGTATACAGACAAATGAAGATATCACGTAAAACCAGTTTCCTTAAGAAAACAGCCTGAACACCCTCTTTGATAACAGCTTGTTACACAGATATCTCCTTCAGAGAGCTGGACATGAGTACTTTTATGCTGAATGGATATTGGTTTATTAGCAGGTACAGGTAAAAGTGATTGGTCCTGAGAATATCGTAGATGGTGACAGAACCTTAATCCTGGGACTTATCTGGATCATTATACTTCGATTTCAGATTTCGTCTATCAAACTTGATAAGGTAAAACAGTGTCTTTGTCTTTTTGCCTGATTAGAGTGTTTCAGAGACTTTGTAGAGTTTCAGGCTGGCAAGGCCCATTTTGATGATGTTTCCTGACCATTTTGATCATGTAGATCTCGTAATATTACCCAGTTACTCAACCAACAATCTCTAAAAGCAATTTAATCCATTTTATAGTTTCTCAAAGAGACAGAAAACAGTAACTTGGAGATAGATAGGATAATCATGTTCCTCACTCTCTTCCATAAACTTTTGACTGGCTTTTGGCTGCAGGAAGAATTTCTCTGAAGACAGTTCTCTCTAGATTTGAGCTGCATGCTGCTCCTTTGCTCTTTCCCTGAAGAAAAGTATTCTTTTTAAAATTATATAACATGTACTCTGAGTACATGAAAGATAAGATCCTACAAAGGTATTATTAAATCAAAGTTAGTAATTTCTAACATTAGACCTGGATACATTATATTTTGTTTCTGAGTTCTAGTTCACAGTTAAGGAAGCAGATAAACTGAGCTTTGCTTTCCACTTGATTTCTACAAACTTTGCAGAAAAGAAATATATTAAAACTTTTTAACACCTGCATTTCATGTTATAATTTCTGAGTTCATTCAATTCACTTTTCCTTTAAAAAAAACTTCTACTTTCATGTTAAATCATTCTACCTTCATGGCAGATACAATCTGCAAGTCATGACTTTGAGGGGATTGTGAATAGGACAGAAGTAATACAAAGTGATCTTTGGGAACATAAGTGTAAACCCACTGATTCTACTTCCATATATTGTTCACACTGATTTTTCTTTCCCCTGCTCTCTTCACAGGAAGAATTTGGAGGCAAAGCTGATGTTCTATTTGCCAATGAAGCCTTATTACTCTGGTGTCAGCATAAAACTGCCAGCTATTCCAACGTGAATGTGAAGGACTTCTCCAAAAGCTGGAGTGATGGGCTGGCCTTCAATGCACTCATACATGCTCACAGGTAAGATCTGATGAGTCAGTTCAGGAGGAGTTGCTCATTGCTGTTTCTAGCTCTGGCACAAGTTGTTCCAGGGTCTGAACTACAAGTATTTGTCAAGAAACTGTCAAATTCTCTCTTTGCCCTTTCTCACTGGAGACTCTCCTTTCTTAAATGGATATTCTCTCTCTGAGGAAGGAAGGACCAAAAGCTCCTGCTTGGTAGTTCCTTTAGTTGGGCATAAAATTGAATTTCCAAGGGAATATCACACATCTGAACAATGCTGCCCATTATTTGGTCTTAGCCCCTCAGTCACGTTCCCATTGCTCTTTTTCAAAAGTTATTATTTTAGAGACTGGTTTTGTGGTATGAACTTTGTGAACATGTATACCTTCTGGTTCAGTTGTAACAGAATAACCAACCTCTCAGACTCTTTCTTTCTCCCTTCTCTGGCCCTCTGAAAAAGTGTGAAGAAAACAGTCCAAGGCAGGAGAGAGAAACCACCTGGGACAACCTTGAACATTTCTTCTCCCATTAACATCTTCTGGCAGCATACCATGGTGGGGTCCTGTAACTTTCCCAGCTGGGATTCACTTCCTTTTCAGAATTGTCTCTCTAGTGGGCTTTGGTTTTCACCCGTCAGTGAAGAGGCAAAATAAGTGAAGGGCAGAGATTTGCTGGGGCTAATACTTCAATTTCATAAGGGACAATTTTCTTCCTGCTACATAGGCAAGGGCAATGCTCTTGAATGAGGCTCAGCGTCAGACAGAGTAATTTCAGCATTAATGTCACATTCCTTAGTCTTACGAACAGTTTATTATTTATAATCTGGAAGAATTTATGACAAACATAAACATTCCTTTCCACGCTTTGTTCTTCTTGCCCAGGCCTGATCTTATCAACTATAGCTTACTGCGGCAAGACCAGCCCATCAAAAACCTGAACAACGCCTTTGACGTTGCTGAGAAAGAGCTAGGAATCAGCAAACTGCTTGATGCTGAGGATGTGGCAGTACCCTACCCAGATGAGAGATCCATCATGACTTATGTGTCACTCTATTACCACTACTTCTCCAGACTTAGACAAGGCCAGACAATACAAAAGCGTCTTACCAAAGTAAGTGCATTGCTATCTTCAGAAGTTAAAAGTTAAATACGTAAAGCTAAATTTATGTTGGAAATGTTTTTTTTTTGTGCAAGTTCAACTTCCGGGACATTTGAACTGAATCAAATGGCACAGCCATTTGAAATAGCTTTTATTGTCACTTGAATCTTGAGAAGTGTCTGTAGACTCTCTGATCTCTAAAGGGGACTGCATTTATCTCACCGAAAATGAATCCCTTTTTGACCTCACAGCTTCTGTTTGAGAACTGATGAGGCTCCAAGGCCGCTTGAGGCATACAGATCTCATCAGTCTTGGGAGGATTACTGCTAGGCAAAAGCAGACCTAATCAATGATTTTCTGATTTAATAGGAAAGATGATCCCTTATTCTATGAGACTACTTTGGATTTTTATTTCCTGTGAAAATCCTCATCCTTTCTTCATAACTCCTTAGTCAGGTACAAAACGCAAAATGGAGGGGGAAAAAAAAAAAGACATGAAAAACAAGGGAGTGCAAAAGAAGGGGGAAACACTCCGGGGGGGGGGGGGGGGGGGGAACAAAACCCAAAGCTAAAAAAATTTTTTTTCAGTTTCCACATATATTTTGTCTCGCATACAATCATGAGTTATATTAAAAACTACTTGCATCCTGTTGATGGAAAACTGAAGGAATGTTGTAGCTGTTCCACTGAAGACCACTTTCCTTAGGGAGAATTTCTTTTCAACATTCAGAATAATCTATTCTGGTTTTGTCAAAGATACAGAACAGCCCACAGAAAACCTACACACCCAGGATGTGTTCTATGTGAACATCTGGACTCAGGGAACTGCCTGTGCAGTTGAGAGGGGGAATATATTGCTCAATGGGAAGCACAAAAATCCAAACTAAGCCTTCCCTGGTGGTGGCAAGGTGAAAAGCTGTTGCAAAGCAGGGTTTGCTCAGCTAACAAAGTGGTCTGGGACAAGAACAAGATGATCCTGAAACATGTATAAGTAACAGTGACATTCTCTGAAGAGAAGAAGCGTTAGATGAGAGCAGGACCTGGAATTCGGTCAAACAAAGACTCAGCATCATTGAGGCAAGTGGGCAGTAGGATTTGACTGGTCTACACGTGAGTTGCTGAATTTTGGCCAGGAGACATTATTTTTCTTCTGATAAACCTGAAATAGTCCTTGAGTCAGCAAGCATGGATTAGAGGAACTACAAGGATCGAATAGGCCATAACTTCTACGTTATGGGAAAAAACAGAAAGAGTATTTCTCACTCTGTCCTTTTTCAGCTCTTGTTGTACTCCACTGTTTTTTCAATTTTGTATGGGTATATTTATTCTTTCTTTTCTCTCTTTCCACTTACCTTCTTTTTCTCTCTTTGCCTCCTACCCTATTTTTAGCCTGTCTTCCTGCATTTCTGACACACACAGACATTCAGAAGGAGAACAAAACAGATATTAATCTCTTCATGTCCTTAGTCCCCTCAAATAGGCAGCTCTGAATTTACTAATAGGATTGAGGAGGGAAGCCTGAATGTGTCAAGGAAGCCTTTGAGTTCAGACTAAGTGTGTGACCAGGATGGCAGCGAGAATCAGCTTGCAGAGGTGAATCTCCTTTCCCCCTCCCATGTTGAGGTGACCATGCATTTGCTAGGATCTTTCAGCGAGAACTGGGTACGATGGCAGAAAATACAGAAGGGAGCCCTGATGTCACGGGCTGCTTTTCCTGCACTAAAGGTTGGTGCTGTTTTACTCCTCTTCCAACACTGTGACACTTATTCATTGCCAAGTGTGCTTTCTGGTAGGTAAAAGCAGATTACCACTTGCAGGGATTGGGTCTTTGCTCAGTGCCACCTCCCTTACTAATCTGCCTGGCTGGAGCAGGCGGGCTCAGGGGAATGATAGCGGCAGACAACATTGTTCGGCATTAAACCTGACATCTGCAGGAGGGCTACTGAGTTAGGGCAAGGAAAAAATATAATGCAAAGTAAAAAGGCAAAGATGGAAAAAAATGTAAAATGGAAAGAAAGAATGATTTCATTCTAACACTTCTTATTTTGTCATGGATTTCATTCTAAATGTTTGTTCCAGTGTTTACCTGAACTTGAAATAAAGGCAGGTCAGACCACAAATGAAACAGATAAATGTCCTGGACTTGGAAAATTAGTAATTATTTATCTGTGTTTTATGGAAGGTTATTCTAGGATTTCACCTGGCCTCAGAAGTGACAGCTATCACCACGTTGGTATAAAATGTGATGACTGTGGCAACCTGCTTGTTAAATACTATTTTCCTGACACGTGTTCAACTATTTGAATCCTAAGCTTGGTTTATGAAGATGTTTTCTTTTCTGTTCACCCACCTTGCTTCATTCTGCTTCTTATGTGGCTTGTAACTTCATATTCCCATCACAGATCGTGTTCTTCCTGAAGGAGATAGATGACTTGAAGCTTCTATATGAGCAGATGGTCTCTGACCTCCTGAAATGGATTAAACAGAAGGTGAAAGAACTGGATGATCGTCACTTCCCCAACTCTCTTCAGGAAATGTGGCTCTTCATGGCCAACTTCAAGACCTTCCGCACTGTGGAGAAACCCCCCAAATATCAAGAGAAGGGCATGATTGAAGCTCATCTCTTCAACATCAGGACCAAGCAAAGAGCCAACAACCAACGGCCATACTTGCCCCCAGAGGGGAAGACACTGCAGGATGTGGAAAAGCACTGGATTATCCTGGAAAAGGCAGAGCACAGCCGGGGAAAAGCACTGCAGGAGGAGATGCTGAGGCTAGAAAGGCTGGAACAGTTAGCCCAGAGGTTCCTGAAGAAGGCAGCCCTGCGTGAGTCCTACTTGGAAGACATGAGGAAAGTGATTGGGAAGCAGGACTTCTGGCCGGAGAGCGCAGACAGGATGGAAGCTGCCAGTAAGAAGCTGGAAGCCATTGTGGCAGATGTACTTCCCAGGAGGGAACGGTTCACAGCTTTGGACGAAATGGCCACAGTCATCAGCCAGGAGAACTATCATGGCAAAGATCAAATTGTGAAGAAGTGAGTGACAGTCATGAGACAGTGTAGTGATGGAGGTTGTAATTAGTTGAAATTCTGTGGTGTGGTGGAAGAAAATGAATTGTAGCTATGAATCATAGCTCTGCTCCTCATGAGTAGAACCAGCAGGAATTTCTTCTACCTGTGAACAGTTTTAACAGATAGGACAAATGCTTCATCTTCTTTAAAATTTTTTTTCTTGAATGGTCAAACCCTGAGACTGATTTCTGGTGAAAAATAGTTTTAAGATATTTTCATTATATATGAAAATACTTGTTCTGGCAAAAATTCTATCTTCCATAAAAAATGCTTAGAAGGATAATTTTTTTTTTCCAAATCAACACATTTCTTTTTCAGTGTGTAGTTTGGGGAGATACAGATTAGTTAAGGCACAAAGTCTTCTCAGATTGATTCCAGTTTGGAGCAAATCTTGAGAAATTATGACTTCTCTGATTATCAATATAGCCTGATTTGAGAATGGCTAAGAATGCCATAGAAATAACTTCTCTTGTGGTATTTCAATGTTTTTCTAAGTTCAGACAAAATCAGAAACCTGTGGGAAAAGTAAGAAAACCAGTTATAAAAGAGTAAACCGAACTCTTTATGAGATCAGATTGTGACTCATGATATGGTTTAGATTAATTTTTTACTTTAAGCAGCCATTTAAAGATGACTACTTTTTTTCCCAAGCCTTTCCATTGTATCAAATGAAAGCAATGTAGGATGTCAGGTATGAGGATCCATAAAAAACAATGTCTGAATTAATAAAAGTCAATGACAGTTGATGTGCTAGTCAAAATTCCTCTCCGTGATCACGCTAATTGGAGAACAACATTGCTTTGACTTGTTTTGTGGTCGTGGTCTGTCCTCTTGCACTAGTGGCAAGAGTTGTGTGTGTTCCTTTAGCTCCCCTAAATCTGCAAGCACTGGGAATCTCCCAGTGCTGCCCAAAGTCTTTGGCCCAAATCAGTCATTTCTCTCCCTTCCTTTGTAGGCAAAACAGCATTTCAAAGCAATGGCAGGATCTTCTGGATCAGCTGCAGAGACGACAACAGTCCCTGGGTACCATGCAGGAAATTCTGGTCCTTCTGAGGGACATCGATGCCATTACAGAGGAGCTGAAAGAGCTGCAGGTACTGAGCCCTCTCCACCAGCACACAGCTTGCACTGCTACCAGTGTGTGTCCCTAACCCCCCCTGCCATGTTCTAAGGACTGCCTGGTGCCAACAGAGGATAAGTCTATCACCTTTAGAAAAAACACACCATTTTTACTTAGATGCCTAACTGCATTTCAGTTCATCATTGCAGGTAACTACATGAGAAAAAACAGGCTTTGCTACAGGGGCTCTCCCTAATCAGAAAGCCAGGTATGGTATTACAGGGAGTGCATTACAGGTTCAAGTTATGGAGTAAAATAAAGATGGGAAATAATATCACTTAAATTTAGAAGTGTAAAAGCAAAAGGGGAATAAAACAGCCTCCTGTTCCCATTCCACATAATTCTTCTTAATTACCTTCTGAAAGTACTCCAGTGATTATACAGGTGGCGACTAGCTCAGGCATATGTCTGGCTTTCAAGTATCTAAACTTGTGAGAGAGAAAAGTTCCATTATAAATGCACAGTGATTGCTTTTAGCAAGAATTTCCAAGTGTTACCAGAATGTCAGAGCCCAAAGTCTTCTTTTTAGCATACGAAATAACTGGTTTCATATTGATTTTGTAATAGCAGGAAGTATATATACATTCTTTGGTCTTGCCTTGTCTTATTTAAAGACAAAAAAATCCTTACGACTACAGGTTGCCTTGTACCTAAGTTGAAAGAGTCATCATGTTATATGAAGTTGTGAATTTCAAATTAAAGATAAGAGCTCTGTAAGTTATGAATCTTTCTGTCCTAGTGTTAGTAAGCAAAGAACACCTAATGATGGTAATGTTGGAACCAGGATAGCCTGAGGATATGGGAGAAGATTAGTAATGAAAGATAACATCCTACAATAGGATTAATAATGGTATACATTGATAACAATTAGAAAGAAGACAGACTTTTAAGCACTTGGTACCTTCATCAGCCACCATTTAAATGCTATGAAGTACTTACTTTCATTATTTAGATAGCAAAGGCAAGTAAGTTCCTGAAACAAAGAAACATTGCAGTCCAATCATACCATGAAATGGAGTATTGTAGAATTCTCCAAACACAGACTGTGAATCAGTCTGCCTACAGATGAGTGTATAGCAAAGGGCTATTCCTTGCACCTATGAATTCTGAGACCTTGAGTGCTTAATCAGTAAAAATAACTTAGGTGAGAAAACAGATGCTTATTTGAAGAGACCATTACTTGCACTGCAGTAGGTAGAAACTCTGGATTGTTGCCATTAGCTTGTGAAATTGAAAGAAAAGTATGATTACTCTAATTAGGTAGCTTTTCAGCTTTACCTAGCTGATACCATTCTTTTACGTTTAGAAGCTATGAGAGTCAACAGGAACCTTTCAACTGATTTCTTTGTACTGAGCCCCTGGATGCATTCTCTGCCAATGTCTTTTGTTTTGTTTGCAGGTGCTAGTGAATTCCCAGGACTGTGGGAAGCAGCTTCTAGAAGTAGTAGATTTGTTGCAGAAGCACAACTTGGTTGACTCGCAGATCTCTTCCTATGATGATAGATTGACACACATCACCCAGAGGACAGCAGAAATCAGCAAGGACAGCACAGTTAAACCAGAAGTGCTTTATGCAAAAGTTCAAATGCTTCGTCAGCTGTATCAGAACCTTACAGCTCTGAGCAAGTCACGGTAGGGCTGTGCTTATGGCTCTGTTCTTCCTGATTAGGATGGCCAATCACTCCCTTAATCAGAAGAAACACCTTCCCAGCATTTGACATTTTTCATTTCTTCATTTATAGAGACATAACACAAGCAACTTGAGTGTCTTGATTGCAGTTGACTGAAAGAGATCACTGGCTTTCATAGATGAATAGCTTCATTCTCAGCATTTATTATGACTTGCTGTATGTGAAGTCTGAATAGCATGTGGATATCTCCTCATCTCCTAGAGGAAAAGAGAAATATAATTTTGTGTCCTTTGTCTTCTTCCATGAAAAAATTAGTCTATGACAAAGAGAAATTAAAGGCATTCAAATTCTGAATTTTCTAAATTCTCCTTTGATTATGCTACCATTGTCTCCATGGGATCCTAGTTCTGACTGAGATATACTGCTTGTTTCTTTGTTTCAGAAAATCTCAACTAGAAGAGGCTTTGAAGCTTTTTGAATTCTTCCGTGACTGCAAAGAGGAAGAATCGTGGATCTCTGAAAAATGGAAGATAGCAAGAACGACAACATTAGGGAAAGATGTCAGCCAGATTACAGCCTCTATTCAGAAGCATAAGGTATCTTACTTTGCTGGTGGTGCCTTGTCTTTGTATTATAGCAAAATATTAGAACATCTATGTCCTTCAGTTCAGTCAGTGCAGCACTTACAAGCAAGCTGTCAACCGCTTGTTATCTCAAGTGTAATGACTACTGTTTGGAACTTTAAAAAAAAGTATAGGGTAGGGTTTTTTTTCCCAAGAGGGCAAAGAAAGTGTAGAGAAGGAATACGCTTCATACTAGACTAGAAGTGCAGCTTCTAGTGAAGACACTGGGCTCTGTATTAGCTCACTTTAGATGGAAGGGAGAAAAGGTTGCTAGTTTTTGTTTTTCCCACCTACCTTTGCTGGCCAAGAGAGATGTTGGGGAGGTAAGAGATGGTGAAAAGAAGACAGATAGCAGCAGGCAGGATGGATAACACTGTGTGAGCTTACAAATCTGTTAGCACGTTCCCTAAGAGCTTGCTGTGGACTAATATCAGAAGTTTAGCTATATGACCTAGTGCCTTCTTATGGCAAAGAATCACTGTGAACAAGTGAAGAGACCTGTGGACTTGAGAAAAAGTGAAACAGGAGCCTCTTCTGTAATTTTAATATACATTTGTGTGCATCTGTTTGTGTATTTGTTGCTTCTGGAAGGTATAAGACAGCTGAACTGGTGGATGACAAACAAGTATCTCCTTCAGAGAAGACTGCATAACAATCTTCACATTAAAGGCAAAAAGTAGGACAGTAACTTGTGTGCGTGGAGCCAAGGGGCAATCATCTCAGGGCTCAGTGAAAAGTCATAGGCATGGATAAGACACAGGGCTCTTGGAAACATATGTAATACAGTAGTAGAGAATAGGACCCCCTCTTCGCTCTCAGCTGGTGGGGAGTGAGTTGTGCTGACATGTCTCCTATCCTTCCGCTAGGCTCTCGAAGCAGAGTGCAATTCCCACAGGGCCATATGTGCAGATGTGATGAGGAGGGGCTGGGAGCTGAGCCAGAAGAACCTTGTGCGCCAGGAGGACATTCTGAGGCAGACAGACAACCTCCAAAAGTTGTGGCAGCAGCTCCAAGATGAGGTGGCTGATCGCAAAAGCCGCCTGCAGGCAGCAGCTCTCATCAAACAGGTAAGCAGGGCTCTCTCTGCTGTGGTGTCTGGTATGGGGGACACAGATGTGGCTCAGTTCTGCCCCATGCCCCCACGTGCAGGGCAACAGTGGCAGGATGCCTTCAAGTGTTGTCTTCAAAAAGATCTCTGGCAGCAAAGTCTCAACCCTCCTGCAAGCCAGCCAGGCAGAAGATTTGAGCAGCTGGGAGTTGCTCTAAGTTAAAAATGCTAAACGAAATAGCTCACATAATAGTGCTGATGCAGTCTTTTTTGAGGGTGGGATGTAGGTAGCTGTGTGACATTTTTCTACCCTGAAAAAAAAACCCCAAAACCAACAATGAAAGAAACATGCCTTAAGACTTGGATCAACCATGAACTTCCCAAAGCCAGGGAAATATTTGACCCTGCCATTCTGATCTACACTTTTACACCTACAGACATTCACACATCTGTAAATAAAGAGCTCTTATAAAAGCAGCATTCACAAATCACATAACATTATCTCAGGTATTCTTATTCTCCCTTTTGTAAGTTTTTTGCTCAGTCTTTTGTTTCCATGAGACACTTGAACAAAACTTAACAGCTTTGTTCTTGACAAAGTCTAAATTACCTCTTCTGTCTAGTAAGTTTAACATCATTATGGTGTTTTAGTTCTTTTTCCTTCACTACTATGGGTTTTCTTTTTTTTCTGTTGTACTTTTATTCTGTATCTCAAAATCTTGTTTTGCTTTTTTACAACCATATCCAGGCAGACTGCAAATTCTGGAAAAAAGGAGAAAGCTTTTGTTGTAGACCTAGTTCATTGTTCGTTGTTGGACCATTCCTTAGAACCTTTAGAAAATATCTGTTGGAATTACATGGTGCCTACCAACATTGTACATTTTGGGTTCCTTTTACTGCTGCTATTAAGCACCATAAAGTTTTAGTTAGTTAGGAGGTTTTCAAGAGTTATATAGGCAATCCTTGAATCTGTTTACTAACTGTGATTCTGTGAATTACCTGTGTTTGATGTGATCATGAAATACATCACAGATTTAGAGCTATCTTGTTCATAGTTTTCACAACACCTGGAAGTAACCTTATAGCTACAGATCTAATGGCGTTTGTCCTTATTCATAATTTTCAAAAGAGGAAGGAGCTGGATATAATACCTCCAGGATGAAACCAAGTGTTTTCTTCCCTGTGTTCCTTCAGTACTTTGCTGACATCGATGAAGCAAATTCATGGTTGCGAGAAAGGCAGCCCCTTCTGGCCAGCAAGGACTATGGAAAAGACGAATCGAGTGCTGAAGCACTGTTGCATCGTCACTTGCGCCTGGAGAAGGAGATTGCAGCCTACTCCTCTGAGATGAGACGCCTGAAAGAGCAGGCTGACATTGCAGCAGAGCAAGCTCCAGCTGCAGTAAGTAGACAAGGGGTTGTGTCACATTTTGTTGAAGAATGTAAATTAAATGTTTTTTTAATTATGTAAAATACTTTTATTTTGCCAGAGTAGAATATTCTAAATGACGTAAACAATAGCATTTTTTTAATTTAGAAGAAATTTTTAATTAGAATTGAGGCAAATTTTTAGATGACAAAGTTGTTCATTGGCCATTCGTAGCCCACCTAGTTAGTGTTCTGTGAAATATTAGAAATACATTCATCTACATTAGTTCCCTCTACTGCTCCTCACAAAAACCTTCTCACCCTTTATTCTCATAACCTTACTAATTTCAATCAGCTTTAAAAAGCAGACATTTAATCTAAACATCTTTACAAATTCTGCATCCTAATGTAGTGATGAACCATCCCACAGCTCCAGGAGAAATTCATAGCATCCCAGGATGGATGTTTAAGGCACATGGGAAGAAGTCAACCTTTGCAGATGCCCTTCTTTTTCACTGACTAGAAAGGGAACTTTTGACCTGATATCAGCTCATTTGACAACAGAAATCAGGGGAGATGAATGGCATATTTCATAGCTTGCTTATTTCAGACTTCTATGATCACTCAATGTTTAGCCAAACCAGTTTGAGAGCTACAAGCACCACTTTAGGTCTTTCCTTTACCTCATCATTCCAACATTAATTTTTATTAGAACAAAAATTGTATTGCTTTGTTATTAAACATGAAAAAGCATGTGACAAGATGGTATCGATGTGCAAATAAAAGCATTTATTCACTAGGACACTTGTAGGCTTTGAAACTGGAAATGTTCAGGTACTAAAACATCATCACAAACAGAACTGTGAGCACAGTCAATTCCTTGGTTTGATGGCAATTTTAAAAATTAAAAAAAAAAAACAAACAACTTTGATGTGGGCACAAAATGAGAATTTTTACTGAATCAAAATATTTTAAAATGAGCTAAATGAAACTTCTTCTTTTAAACAAAACTAAAATGTTTTTCAGTTATTTGGTTCATTCTTTCAGAATAAAACAAAGGAAACAGATTCAAACAAATACTGGAAATGTTTTGTTTAAAGGGTCAGGATGCTGTGATTTGAAATAGCAAGTCAAAATTTTCTTTCCATGTGAAATTTTTATCCAATCAGAAATACTCATCCATTGATTCTGTTAAATTTTACTTAACAGACAGTGAAGACGGAAGCCCCAAGTGACTTATATCAAAAGACAGCTAAGCTACCATTCAGTCGAACCTGGGCAACATCTGAAACTGCGTTCCCTGGAACCTCCAGCCCAGATGTTCATTTTCTTCCAGAGAACATCTGGAAGACCCAAGATGAAATAGATTCACTTTACAAAAATCTACAGAGCATGGCTGAGGTATAGTATCCCCTCCAGTGGGATAGTCAAGTCCAAAGGAATGCGAAGTGAGGTTAAGTGCTGTGCTGGCTTCTGCTTTTCAGTTTAATAATGTTCCTCAATCCTGTGAAGTCCTGTGGGACTTCAAGGCTTGAGAGTATCATTGATTATCATTGAAGTTTTGTATCAAAACACAATTTATACTGGCAAACTTCCTATTTACATTCTAGTGTTTCTACTTTATGAAGAGCGGATTCTTTTGTGTAATTCCCCCGCCCCCCATGTTTGCTTGCTGCAGGTCCAAAATCTTTGGGCTCTCTTACCTGCTACCAGAAAAAATAAAGGACCATAATCTACTTTCTCCATTTATTACTTTTCACCCCCACCTGCCACAATCCTGCCCTAAGAACCAACAAAAACATGTCATTTTACATATTCCTGAGATTACTGAGGTAAATCTTCAGTCAGCAGTAGTAAGCAGCACAGCAGCCTTGCTGCCTGTCAGGGGCTGAGCAGTCTCCAACTGCTTCTTTTAGGCTTTTAAACCACTATTGCTCTGGGAAGAAGTATTGTGATCTTAAGGCAACATGTTCTGTTCTCTTTCAGCAGTGTCTGGCAAAACTACTAAGCTACCACCTGTGTACTGTAGTTTAAATGCAAGGATTTTTTTTTTTTTCCTTCAAGCAGCAAGGAGTTATTACAACAATACTTAAGTCTTCACCTGTTTCACAGGACAGAAAAAAGGCTCTGGAGGACATGATTGGATATTACCGCTTCTGTAGCTCTTGCAAAGAATTTCAGTCATGGATGAAAGATAAAGAGAACATCTTCCGGACTCTTCAGCCTCAAGCAGACAATGTGGAGATCATGCAGCAGAAATATCAGGTACCTCTTTACCCTGCTCACAGATGACATCTTTTAAATCAGATTGATCTTGGGAGAATAGATGAAGTTGAGAAATGAAGTTTTGAGAGTCCATTAATTCTTTTCAACTTACAGAGTCATGCATAGATCAGATGCTTCTTTTGTATAGACTGTGCCAAGCTCATTGAAGCTGATGTAATTATGTCCCTTTAACTTCTCCTGTCAACATGGAATTATGTACAAATATCATGGTATAAGAGGACTCTGTTTGTTATTTGTCTTAACCCACTTGAAGAAGAATGTCAGATGATGAAAAAATCCTGCAGTGCACTTGCATCCCGGTGGAGTGGGACATACGTGCATAGGCAGAGCGTGCACACCAGGGGAGGTCAGGAGGGCTATAGGGGAACTACATGTGCAGGTGTGTATGGTGGCCAGCAGACAGGTAAATGGAGAAGCCAACTCTGAAAGTCGGACATGAGTGGATATGACAGATTATTGAGAATCGTGTCCACAGAAATGGAAAAACCTCAAGTTCTGCATTCTTGTATATTTTCTGTTTTAGAGCTTTTTAATGGAACTGGCTGCAGGCAAAAGCCAGCTGGGAGATATTGAAAACTTAGCGGTTAAATATGGAAAGATCAGTATCAGCAAATATTCTGAGATCCAGATTTGGCTGAAAGACATCAACAGCAGGTAAAGGTGCTACCGATAAAACAAAGGACTATCTCATGGGGGCAGTTGGAGAGCTGACCTTTCACACCCGATCTAGACTACACTGAGAGATTACCCATCTAAGAGATTTTTAACTCCCAGAATTGGCCTGAGGGGAGGTTTTTATGTGTGGCTGAAGTTTGCTGTATTCAGGGGCGACTGTTGCCACCAGACAGAGACTGGGGCCTGGGCTGGGCCTCGCAGCCGGGGCCTGTCCCACTGCCCCAGCCAGGGAAAAGGGCAGGTGGGAGGGCAGCCCATAGTCCCCATGGCCCGACTAGTCTGTGGCGAGGGGCCAGGGCTGCAACCTGGCCGGGAAGCCTGTTTTTGGTGTGAGGCCTGGGCCTGGGCCAGACTGTCAAGGGGCAGCGAGGGTCGCCTGCTCCCTTTGGGATGGACAGCCAGCATGGGCAGAGGGGCCTCAGCATGCAGGGCCTGTCCCACAGGGAGGCGAGCAGGGCAGGCCTGGGATGGCAGCCAGGGCCAGAGTTGAGTCCCAATCCTCAGAGCTGCCTGGCAGCCTATCCCCACTGTCACCAGTGGGAAGGGGGCAGCCCTCAGCTGCGCTGGCTCTAGGCTGGCCCTGAGGCTGGCGTCATGCCTCCAGGACTGGGGGGTGCTTGTAGACCCCTGACACCGAGATACTTAAACTGCAGCAATTCGTGTACGTGTGTTAAAGCACAATGTGAATCCACCCACAGGTGGTGGCGATGGATTCAGAGCAGTTCTCTCTGTACTGCACTGCAGCAGCTGATTTGGTTACTTGAACATCAGGGTGAGGGTGCCCTTCACAAATATTGAAAGGAACATCAAATCCTGTTTGACTTCACAAAGTATGTTTAGTACCTGTTGTGTACGTACTCTTGGTACCACCCAGCTGGAACTAAGAGGCACAGCTGGGTCCTGATTTTGACTACTGTTGTTTATTGGCATCGTGTCCAGTGTGTTCTGGTCACCTGAGCAGGGTCCCCTTGCTTGACATGGCACTGAGATGAACTTTTGAGGTTGCAGGGGCATGCTACTGTTCACCCCTTCAGCCCACTTAAGTCCTGATGAAATCTTTATACAAGACTTTTTCTGAATAGAAAAGGGATATAGCTCGTGTATAATGAAGGCTGTAAATTGAACCTGCTCTCTAGGTGAAGGTAAGTTTTGGGGTAGTGCCTGAGGCTAGATGCAAGTAATCGGGTTATCTCTCTCCAAGGTGGGAACGCATGGAAGCTCTGAAGGACGAGAAGGGCTCTGAGCTGATTGGGGTGGCTGATGTGAGGACATTTCTTCAGGACTGTCAGAGCATAGGAGTGCTACTGCAAGACAAGATGGTCCAACTCAGGGATCTGGAACCAGGGAACTCACCTGCTGGGCTGGAGTCAGACAAGCGCAAACTGTCTACAGTTGAGAGAGAGGTCCTGGTGATAGAGAGGAAAATTGAATACTTGAGGAGTGTTGCAAAATCGTAAGGAACCTGCTTTTTGTTTCCATATTCTTTGCTAGTTCCCTAAGATAATATTGTAAATTATGGCTGTAAAGAGAATGAGCAGCTTGTGAAGTTTTTCTCTAAGTTTCTCTTTCTAGCAACCTGAAGAGCTCACTTGCCTGCTGGATTGAGATCATATCTCTTGAGTACGGTTGGGTGATTGGTGAAGTGATTGCTTCCAAACTTCACTGTTGTAGGAGGATAAATACTACAGGATGTTTGTGGCTCTAACAAGTTATCTCTACTAATGGGAGTTACTTCCACATTTTGATACCCTAGGTATCATTTAGGTCCTGAAGAAGGTAATCAGGGGAAGCAAGGATGAAGGAAGAAAAATAGCAGAGAATTGTGCGTAGGAGTTTGAATTTGAAATATGAATTTAAAGGTTTTTACTTCTTTAAGCTTTCTGTACATTCACAATGAGAATGATTCATTGAACCACAACAGTGTTACCAGAGTCTTTCACAGGGATGCACTTTCTGCAGTACACCATATTCACACCAATATTTCTTGCTAGTGTGGAATATTTGTTGCCTTAGCTGACTTTCTTTTTAATGGAAGTGTAAATATCCAAATCCATTCCTTTTAAAGAGTATTGATTCAAGCTCTAAATGCCTGAAATATTCATCTAATTGAATGTATTTTATTTCCTTTGTAGGATTAAGGACACCAACCCTGCAGAGAGCAAAGCCATCACTGAGCAGGTGGAGAACATGGAGAGGCTTCTGGCAGAGCTCAAGCTGGAGATCCAAAAGAAGCGGGGCATTCTGCAGTGGGCCCAAAATCAACAGTCCTTCCTGCAAGACAGCCGTAGGCTCCTGCTGTGGGCAGAAGGCATTCGGGAGAAACTGAGCAGTGAAGAAATGGGTGTGGATGTGGCTTCTGCAGAGCAATTGCTGAAGGAACATCAGGACCTGCTGAAAGAAATTAGGTCTCAGAAAGAAAGGTAGAGAGATTCTGTCTGGGTGGGCAGAGTGGGGTGATATGACAACAGTACTGTGAAGATGAAATATGTCTATCGTGTACATAAATTGTGTATGAAAGTGATGCTGAGAGTTTATTCAAATGCTCTTGAAGCTTAGTGTCAAAAGGACACTGCAGAACACAAAATCCAGTTAGCTTTTGCATACTTACCCTGATGGCTGACAGAGGGGAAAGGAGGAGCTGTATATTTGGAGTAGTATTCCACAAGCTCTCCTGACACTCGGATAGTGCCATCTGCACTTTATTTCGGTTCCCCCAGTCCTTCCCTTCTCAGGCCTTATGCTTCCAGTTGCCATCATCTTCAGTTCTCCTTCTGCACTGTTATGAAGTTCCAGATACTGAGTTGGCCCTCCTCTCCCTTTTAATGGGAAAGCTTGCTTGTTTGGGCTTTCAATCCAAATGGCGAAATCTCACCTACTGCCTCCAGCATGTATCCCTGGGCAACCAACCAGCTGTACTTTGTAGTGCACAACCATGGCTAGCAGAAAAAGAGTGAAAGGGAGGGAGGGAAGCTTAATGTCTAGGCACTGCCAAGAGAGCAAAGAGCTGTGATGAAAGACAATTCATATATACCCTTCTGCAGTGAGGTCTCACTTTTCTTTTTGACTCTGGGAAGATTTGTGCAGCTGGAAGAGCTAGGGCGCAAAGTAATCCATGAACAACCCAGTAATGGCAGGACCATAGATGTCCACCAGTCCATGGAGAGGCTTGCCAAGGAGAACAAAGAGCTGGAAAAAATGTGGGAACAGCAACGGAAAAAGCTGCAGGATGGCCTGGAATTGCAGAAGTTTAATAGGGAGGGAGACCGTATCAATGCAGCCCTCTCTGGCCATGAGGCCTTCCTCCGGGGGGATGACCTTGGGGTATGTACAGCAGCTGATTTTGTTTTCTCCTACTTTGTCTCCCCATCCAGGGAGTAGCAACAATTTTCTTAATTAGATCAGTTTTCTAATTCTTATGGTCATGGCATTTTAATGCTTGGAAACTAGACTTTAAGGTTCTTATTAATGTTCTTATGTTCTTACTCAATGAGAATGGAGCTCAATGTCTCTCAAAAAAAAAAAAATCTTAAAAACAGCTAGAGTTGTGATTTGTTGCTGTGTTTGTACATGTCAGATGGTTTATATACAATTGACAACTCAGTTTGGTGGCTAGCCATTAAAAAAAAGGGTTCGGCTTGACCATAATAAATTAATTTTTTTTGTGAAGTAAAAACCTGACTTTAAAAAAATAAAGCCTTTTCTTTCCATTGAGTATTTTAAGACCATTAAAGTAAATGAAGGGAAAAAACAAATGCAGGCACTATTCACAAGATCAGTGAAGGTGGAGGCTGTGGTATCTCATCACCTTTTATGTTTTCAGCTGAAACTGAAACCTCAAAACTTTTGGGTCAGCTTAGTGGAATAAAGTTTTACTTAGTTGCAGCCTTTCGTATTGCATGTACCTAGATGTGCCAGAGTGCTGGCGTAAATTCAGAATGCAGATTTTCTTAAAAGGTGAAAATGGAACCATAATGGAAACATAAAACTGAAGAACCAGATACGATACAAACCTAAACACCTGCTGCTTGTTTGCAGCCCTGAACATCGTTAGGCATATGAAAAATATACACTATATCTCCTGCCTGTAAAGGAAGGGGGAAAATAAGGTCCAAATTTTTTCTCGTTGCTACAGAAACAACACATGACCAAGAAAAAACTTGATCTAATTTTCTTCCTTAAATGCAGGACCACGTAGATGCTGTTCGAAACCTGCTGAAGCAACATCAGGAATTTGAACAACTGCTGATGGCACTGAAGAGAAGAGTTGAGGCACTTAATGAAAATGGGGTGAACCTAACAGAGAGCAGGCACTTTGCGTCTCATGTGTGAGTCCAAACTCCTTCCTTTTTTATTTAGCTTTAATAAACAATCCAGTATGATTAGGGTGAGATGAAAAACTTTCTCTGAGCCAGGATTTAGCTGACCTCCAAGCTGTGATCTGCTGGATGGGGGGTGGCGGATTTTTTTCAAAAAACTACAGACTTCCTGTGCTCTCAGGACAAATAAGTGAAATGCTTTAGGTTAAAAGTGGCATTTGACAGAATGCTAGAATAATTTGTCTTGTATCATAAATTATATATAGTGTTAAAACTTCTTTAATGTAAACTCATTAAATGCTTACATAAAACATTCCTTCATTTATCAGTATGACATATTAGAATTAATGTTTGCTGTTAAAAAGTTACAGAAGACTTCACAAGGAAATAACTCATCAGGAGCAGCTCCTTCACGGTTTTGTTGAAGCTGAACTGTCATCTCTAATTCCTTTTCTGTGCTAGAGCCACTATGATCTAGTAAGGGGACCTCTGCATAAACAAGAATTAGGAATATAGGGTCAGAATGGACCTCTTGGGTCGAAAAGACTGTGTTCTTGTGATCACAGTCATAATGTCTTGAAAATTCCCTCCACAAATTTATAAAACTGATCTTAAAATCTGATTTCTTGCCAGTACTACTACCATTAAAAGGCCATTCCAGAGCCTCATCACACTTACATCACAGAGAAAATTATTAGTTAAGGTGGAATATTTGGGAAAGAGAAAGGTCTGGTTCTTTTAGTCACATGTACGTGACTGCAATTCACTAATGTAACGCAGCCATACAAGAGTAAAATCCAGAGCAGGTGGCAAGCAATAGCTGCTTTCCAGGTGAGCCCAGCATGGTCATGGGACAGGGCTGTATATCCCTTCGTCCTGTCAACAGAGGTGTTGAACTAGATTCCATTTATATCATAGTCATGACTACAGTACAACCAAGGGGAACTAATATGACTAGTACTGCATTGGACTTCCTGTTTTTCTTCGTAGTATTGAAGAGAGAATGGTCACTCTCCAGCGAAGGTGGGAGCGGCTGATACAAAGCAATGCCAAGAGAAAACAGAGGTTGTTGGATTCCCTACAGCTGCAGGTAAAAGGACTGATACTGCAGATTTGGTCAGGCATGTGTGAAATAATTTTACCCTTTCTCTTAATATGGGACAAATCTCAAACTGCTGAGCGTTCCTACTGCAGCTTACTTTCTCTTTGGCTGTAAGACAGAGAATTTCACTTTCCAGGGAGCAGGTGATGCATTGGTGATAACTGTGACAAAGCCATAACCATAGCAAAGTATCAAAACAAAAATGGAGATGAATGAAAAAAATGGAATGAAAAAATCAACAGGATATTTTGTCTACTGGATAAGTTTATTCTGTTCATTACTGTTCTGGGCCTTAATAATTTGTTACAGTTACTTACAGTAACTGTACTTTTGGCACCAAATTTAGCTTCCAGTGCTGAGATACAAACTTATACTGGAGGACTGGACCACCTATGGTTAAAATAGTCTGTCAAAAATGCAAGCCTTCACTGACAATTAAAGGCAACAGATTAGTAAATGTGGTAAAAAAGGGACTAGGAGATATTACTTGTCAATGGTTCAAGATCATACCTCTTCAATTAAGAGTGTTGATTATGTAGAACAACTTCAATCTGAAAATATATCACATTTCCTAACTGTTAGAAAAAAAAAATCAGGGCTTGATCCTAACAGCAAGGACGCACCTCAAACCCACACAGAATCAGAAGTTAAATTAATTTAATCCTGTTTGTTTCTGTAAGGAGTTTAATCGTGATGCTGCTGAGCTTTTGATATGGATAGAAGAGAAGTACAAGATTGCATCAGATGAATCCTATCGTGATCCAACAAATGTTCTACGC